>NC_092208.1:41669146-41715004 GCF_043381705.1 Parasteatoda tepidariorum | reverse complement strand
TTCGGCGCGCAAGAGCACGTAGTGAGCATCATATGGCTAATCTATATTATATAAAACGCTAATACGTTTTAATTGATAGGCTTCGGCGCGCAAGAGCACGTAGGGAGCATATCATATGTCTAATCGGGTGAATTCTCACCGAATTATCAAAACAATTCTCACAAAATTATCTTCATCGAAGTCGATGCATTACATCCGGCGTTCAGTACTATTTCATATTGTTTACCAACGCATGGTTTTAGCCCTCTGGTGGGAAAGACTTTAAAACAAAACTTACAACAGTTACTTTTCTCTACAACAGAAATTTAAAATAGTGTAATTAAGAAAAATATGTGAACTGTTTGCATTTTCAAATTAATATTGAAATTCACAGGTTTAGAATTTTCTACAGTGAAAAGTTTTCGGAACTTCAGTGTTCAAAAAAGTATACAAAAGCTAGACGTTAAGAACGTATCCAATGAGCGAGTAAAGCGAGCATCGGATTGCTGCGAAAGCAGTTCCGAGGGTTGGCGAGCGCCAGCGAGCAGGGGGCGAAGCCTCCTAGTTAAATGAAATAAAATAAAATAAGTGTACTAGAAAGCAAAGTTAAAGGAGAAATGGTTAATAGGAAATTCGTTTAGAAAAACCGTAGAAAATTCCCATTCACAGATGGCGCTTAATTATTGTGTACTATTAACGGTGATATGTACTACTGGTATTATGGTAATTGGTGCAGTTTTAATGAGAATTCTTCAAAGGGTTCTCCATAGTTTCAGAAAATATTTTTTTCAGTTATAGCAAAGATAGTTTATTAATATTTTATTGAATTTGAATTAAAAGAACTTTGTTCCACTACTACTTATATATATTTTAGCAGTTTATTTAAAGGTCAGGCAAAGAGATGGTCATATTCTAAAATCCTTATCAAGTTTTAGTAAGAATTCTTTAAAAAATTTTGATAAGAATGTTTTTATTTTAAAAAAAAATCGGCTTAAGTTGGCTGTCACTGACAAATATATTATCACAAAACTCAAATATTAAAGGGTTGTGTAATAAGTACCAAAAAAACTAATATAGGTATGAAATATAAAGTTAATATATTTGGTGATTATTAAAACAGTACTAAACAGTTTTTATACCGATACTTTGGAAATAAGTGTATCCACCCACGAAAGGGATATGTAATGAAGAAAATTAATTGATAGTGATAAATTGTGACTAATATGAGTTGCCCTCGAGAAATAGCATCATGCCAAGTGATGCTAATTACATTTTATCTTTATTCTAATGGGATGAACTACAAAAAAAAAGCGCGTTTTGCTTACTTCACTAACGTAAAGCCACAAAATGGCAACAAATAATATTAAATTTAAAAAAGAAAAAAAGAAATTGAAGTTATTTTAGCTACATTGATTCAAAACCTTAGTGAAAGAACCAGGTAAGGGAAATTTTAAGAACGAAAAAAAAAAAAAAAAAAATGCAATCAAACTATTTTATTACAAGTTTGTTAAAAGACGGGGCGAATAATTCTTTGCTTCATTTCATTTACCACAACCTAATTTGATATAAAAATCAGGTAAGCATATTAATAACTGATGTGATTAATTATGTTACGAATAATGCAAAGGCACCGTTCGTTAAACACACCCATATTGATGCACCCTCTTTTTGTTATTTTCTCTGATTCATTAATTCCCCTAAAAATTTCACTTACCTGTTTCTTCCATCAAGCTCTTTAATTGTGTCGATATATGCTATTCAGTTTTAAGAATGACTTTCTAACGTATCTCAGTACTGATTTCTTAATTGTTTACTTGTTTTTCATTCACCCCGTGCTCAGAACGTAATACTTTAACAAATTAGAATTTAAAAAAAATAATAACGTGTCACTATATAATTTCAACAATTGTTGAAATTATATAGTGACTTAGTGAAAGGTGAAGTAGGTTAATACCTCTTTAGTCTAGATAAAAAAAAAAAAAAAAACAAATAGTAAAAATTCTACTTATCTATATGTATATGCAATCTTACACTGCGACAAAAAAAAGCCTAATTGCAACTCCTCGAATGGCAACGCTAGAAAATCGACCAATGATTGCCGATAAAAATGTCACATGCCAAAACCAGTGAGGTGGCTCAACATATAGCGCTTTTAAAAACGGAAACTGAAATAACCAGAGAGGCAATCTCATACTTTTAAGCTAGGCAGAAGTGAGTAGTCTTTGTCGATAAATCTCTGTTTTAGTATTTTGTCGAAAGCGCTTTTTTTTCACGAATTTATATATTACCAATTTATTTGACGATTAATTATCGCCAAAATTTTAACCTTTTTAAAGAGATATCAGTTTTAGAAACTTTACCTTAAGATTTTATACTATAGCACATTTCTAATAGGATAATGAATTACATGACATGTCATTTATTTGAATTCAAATTTATTTTAATGACTTATAGTATTTACTAAAAAGATGTAATTTTTTTTTAAAAAGAAAGTTTCTTGGAATTTTGTGCATTTGCAATGCACCTAAGTTAGTAGCGAGCGAAGCGAGCTTGGTTTGCGAAACAAAACATATAAGATTGCGTAGCAATTTTCGGGGGTTGGCGAGCGTTAGCGAACAGGGGGCGCAGCCCACTAGTTTTAAAAATTTCTGATTTAACTAACTACTATTGAGAAAAAATAACGTCACAAAAAATAACCTCACAGGAGGTAACATCAAGAGAAGTGAGAAACATCAAGTTGCTGTCAAACCAAAGCAACTAGTTATTAATTGGAATATTCATAAAACTTTTTAAAGCCATAAGATGCTATTTTGGTATTTTATACTTCTGTAGTTTTGAATTTATGCAATTAATATGATGATTTAAAATAACGGTTACGAATTGTATTCGGCTACGGAATCCTAGTAGTCCGCCTTCTTACGGCAAAACCCTGACTTTATAAATAATATGTATTAAGGTATTAGTGAACATTATTACCTATAAGACTGTTTTTAAAATATTAAATTAGAGGAATGAAGATTTTTCATCATTTTATCTTAAATTAGATTTTATGTCCGACAATTAAATTGCAGTTCTTGTGCTATATAGTCTAGTTATGAATTTGTTTTTAGTGTATATACCTACTTAAGTTGAAAATGAATAAAATAAGCCCATTTATGGTTTACTTCTAGATAAAAACTTAAAAGAACTGCTATGAACGTTGAAAATGGTTATTCAGGATATTTTATTAAGGAATTTCATTATTTTAATTTGATTCGAAAAGCGCGGTAGGAAATACTAATGCAATATTTTATAAACACTTGTTCTTTTCATAATTTATTCAATATATTGCTTTTAGAAATATTATATTTATATTATTTTAAATACCATTTCTATTTCATTGGCATTTATTTCACTTGAAATAATTTCATAAAGGTAACCAAACGATTAAATAAATTCTGAATTATATGTTTGTATCTAAATATAATCAGAGATTTCAAATCACATCACTAGATGCAAAAAGTACTCACGAACCCTTTTAACTTATCCACTGAGCCTCACCACTTGGGAAGCGATGACCAAACTACAGATAATATCTAGCTTTGATAAGATTGATACTTTACATTACATACATGCAATTCATTATTTATCTAGAATTTAATAACATTAAGTTACCAGTTAGGAAAAAAGATATTTTGTTTAATATATTTCATAATTTCGCTTTCGATCATACTTACCTGGCACTGGGGATGCCTTGATCAGCAAGGAGGCTCCCCCGAGCAGAGGCCCATCATTGCACTTCGGTGGGTTGACGTTCGCCACATTCACAAATTGTGATTGCTTGGGGTGCATAATTTTTGGTAGTTGGGACTGCGTTCGCGCTGTCCCTATAATATAAAGAGAAGATAATAACACAAGTATGAATTGTAAAAAATTTACTATATACATATAGTCAAAGTTTATTAAATTTCAACAAGTCTCATTTTATATTTTGTAAAGTTTTCGAAAGTTGTATTTTTTTTTTCTTTTCATTTCTTACTCGTTTTGTAAAGAATCATTTTAACTCTACTCCGAATATTGAATATACTTATGAAAAGTAACGCCTACTTTCTGTTCGAACAGAGTAATGATTCTCTTATAATTGTGCTTGAATCGAACAGATTTTCATTCTACAAAACAAAATTTAAATATTGTTACCATTTTAAAAAACTGCGAATGCTATATTTTTTGTGACTTCAGACAAGGACATTTATAAGATATTGTAGAAACTCTGTCAATTATAGTGATGGCAACACCGTCAATGGGTGAATGAACACATGCTCTTTTGCTTGCAATCTTTTCAGTAAATTTACTCGGGAAATTGACTCTTTGACGTAGTTTTTGCATTGTTGACAGCTTTTAGAGGTTAAATTTTTGGTGAATCCCGAATTAAGAATGAATTTTTGGTAATTTATCGCGTAAATGTTTATATAGGATTATTATTACTATTCGTTGTAGAAAGTAGGCGTTACTTCTCCCCCTGAAATTGCATTCATTTAAATATGTAGTGCGATTTTATTTAAAGTCAATTCAGTTGCGTTTGTTAACCACTAGGCACCTATGTTCCTTTATGGTAACAACTCTTTTCGTCACGAAGATAAAGAAAGGGTAACTCACTTCACTCTTTGCATTAAAGCATTCATTTCATCAAATTAAAATAAACGTTCAGGCTCACCATAATTATTATTAATTATTTGTTTCTTATGATTTGATCTATTTATTGTGTTTACAATGTTTATTATATAAAAACTGGAGCCAAAGGATTTGGCAGGTCGACGGGATAATCCCAAAGTACCATAATATGTTATTAATTAATATTTTTTATCAAGTAATTAAAAAACTACGATCGACTTCTTTTTTAAAATTTAAAGGCGGCTACCTGGGAACGTAAAATTTCAAAATGTTTCATGCCTAGTCGAGGCTATCAGAAATTTAATTAGAGAAATTTGAGTACGAATTGTAATCTCAGAAGGGACTGTGCCCCCTTATGTATAAAGTGGGAGGGGGCTAAAACCTTCTCTGCCCCCTCCCGGTTCCGAGGCCCCTCTTTAGAGTGAAATTAAAAATTTTCAAAAGAGGTGGATAGAAGAATAACACAAATTGTTAAATCATTCAAGATCCCGAAAAACTTCGTTTACTAAGGATTCTTATTCTAAAAGTGTTATATAAAACGTCGAAAAGTATCGATATTTACTAAATGTCAAGAGAGTAATAAGCAGATTTCAGTTGTAAAAGCGGGACGATTCAATGTATTTTTATACTCTGAAATATAATTGAACAAAGTTTAATACGTCTTTATAATAAAATTTTATTTATATTTGGAAAGCTTTTGACTAGGGTAAAAAAGAAAATTAAGGGAAAATTTACCAGCTTACACAAAATGCATAAATATAAGCATAAAAACGTGCTTCGAAGTGAATGGACTGTTAACTAATTTAGGGACAGTACGAACTGGGATGAGACAGGGATATGTTTTATATGGATTTGTGTTTACTTTAGTAATTGACTAGATTAGGCGAAGCCCTTCAATATATAAGAAAATGAGAATTAGAGGAAAATTTAACTCAGTTTTTGGAGATCTCTATTTTTCTGACAACTCTTTGGACAAATTTTTAGCATCCAAAGTTACAGACCTTTAGCTTAAAACGGATACTTTCAATACATTTTAAATAGAATAATGGTATGTATCATGATTGGATTTACTTAGTTACCCTATGGCACTCGAGTAAATACTAAGTTACCCCACTACTCTGAGTAGGTAGTGGTAGAAATAAGCGATAATACGTTTCAGTTTACGATGCGATACGTTAAGTGAATATGTTTTTTGTCGCAAGTGTTATTTTCAAAGGAGCAATATTCACGTTAACAATATTGCAAGCGTTATTTTCACTAGTGTAAATGTATATATATCTATTTTTATAAGCTTGTACATTTTTTCTGTCCACTTTTTATAAGCTTGTACATTCAGAAAAAGAAAAATCATTCTGATAAAAATATGTCGCTTTTCTCACAAAATTATTTCAGATTTGAAAACCCCACTCTCAAATTATATAATATCAAGTTTAAATGCATCAAATTGTTTCCTCCCAGTGCAGTTAAATTGGGCACAGGAATAATAATTTCTCTGCATATAATGAATGCCCTTATGAATTAATTTAGTTTTAATCCTTTCGCGCTGACGGTCACAAATACGTGCCAGCATTAAACCGTATGAACCAGGGTAAAGAGATAAAACTGGTAATCAAAGTAATTCTTTAGCAGTTTATTTGTGGGCGGAGTTATAATTGTTTGATTTATTTAATTCACCATTACTTTGTTCAAAATAAAACTATTTAGTTATACTTTGAACTAACATTGATTATATATATGATTAAACTAACAATAATTAAAGTAAAAGCAAAGTAAGTCTATCAAATTAGCAACCTTAACATTTAAGTCACCGTTTTTTATTTAATTACATTCTGATTCTGATTTTCCACGAATACTTTTCAGAATCACCCGTTGTGAAGTTGGTGTAATGTTAACAAGGTAAGAAGTGTTTTATAACGATTCTGACAATTTTACGTCTTGAATTGACAGATCTTCAAATGACGATTCTTCGTATAAACACAAATAACGAATCAGGTAATAAATATACGTGTATGATAAGTACTTCTCAAGAGAGTAAAAATACTATGATCACATTGTGAGCCAAATGGCTTCAAAACACACTGAAATCCGGAAGTATATCGGTCAAGAGCTGCCTAGACTAGAGTAGAAAACACCATCCATAGGGCCAATATTGGAAAAACAATGCCCTTTGATTCCTTATTGAGTCAAGATTGGTGATTTGAGTATTGGTCCACGTTATTTTGGTGTTAGGATACGTGAGGTTCGGTTTGCACTGTTGTTCGGTTTGTCGGTTGTTTTTGTAAAGCCTAGTAACGTTAATAAATGAAAAGATATGTGAAAATACAAAGTAATAAGCGCGATTTTATTATATAAAAATTTTTCCTTTTGAAGCTTAGTGGTAGGTATATAAAAATATCATTTAGAAAATCAAGGTGGCTAAAAGTTAACTGACGGTATTCAACCATATTCGGCCTAGGTGTGTTAGAACCATTTGATCAGTTAGGGTTCAAGTAAACTGATTGAAATAAAATTTCAAATGTATATTGTTTAGAAAGTGCGGCCAAGGTTTCAGTCGAAAAAATATTTCGTAATTTTGCCTTCACGTGGTGCTATAACGAGGTAAAAAGATAGAATATTTCATTAATTTTCACCCCTGTGTGCTCTATAAACATACCTTGACTGTCAATAATATACAAAGGATTGCATGCATCCATAATTTACAAACATTTTCAGCATGTATGGATGAAATTGAGTATGCCATCTATGAATAAAATTTTGAACTATTTTTTTCAACCACGTTATATATGTGTGTAGAGTCAGCAAAAATAAATGAATAAAAGAATTGGATCACTTAATTTTTTTGAATGGCTGGTCTGTTTTTTATTCTATAATGTATTATGGCAATATCTCAAAATAACCTTCTAAATTGAGTCTAAGAACTAATTTTAAACGTGGTGGTATATGCTTGTTGTGAAGCTTGCAGTTCTGATTGACTAATAGACTCGGCTTATAGTGAAACAAAGTTTAGCTTGTTGTTGTCGTGAGTTATTAAGGCTGGTGGTGCGATTGCTCGTGCTATCCAGTGGAGCCATCTATGGCCAAGAATTCGACTTCTGCCACTCCCTTTTCATAGATGCAGGTTGACATTGTCGACAACAAGTATCTCGACACTTAACAAAAACAGATCTAATTGGTATAACAATTTAATTATTTTAACCGATTACATGAAACATTGAAATAATATAATCGATTAATTTATAGAAAATTTAATAAATTATAACGATTAATCGAATTGATTGATAGAAAATATCGATAAATTTTATGTAGAAATAATCACTGTCGCTACCATTTGTCACTGTTACTTTTAAATCACATTAGTAGAAATAACAGAGAAGTCGCAATTTTGCTCGCCCCTAATTAGCGTCTCAATCACTGTACGTTTACATCGGGTTCGAGTTTCCGTTCTATATTCACTCATATACTCCGCCCTCTTGCATCGCATAAACGACACGGAGCCGAGCTGGTTTAACACTAGTTCGTTCCGTTTACTCAGTCGAATTGAATCGAGTAGTTGAAAATGATAATAATTTATTATTTTTAAATAAAGTGGTAGATTTTATCAGCAATATTCCAGTAATATAATTTTTTTTTTTTAAAATTCTTTCCATTTAAATTTTTCTTAAAGCTGAAATCTAACAGACTTAAATATTGTGTACCTCACAACTTCAGCATCTAACTCCAGTTTTAATCTCAACCACAAATCTCAACTTTAAAATTTCAATTTCGCAAACAACATAACTTCATCAACTGAGACTGCTCTACATCAAGTAGATTAAACAGCAATCATAGCATTTCCTTACGTTGATATTTTACCCTCATCTATAATCAACAATTGAAAATTTTGAGCAAGAACCTTGAAATGTTAAATCAGAGAACCAAAAAGTCAGCTAACCGCCGCATCGTGTCACTTCATATTTTAAAAGGTACAGATAGACGGGATATGTCCACTTCGCGGCCTAGGTGCCCAATAGCCAACACATACTAGGAGTTATCTTTTATATATATAGCGGATGAATCGACTATTGGACAGAAGTTGCTTAATTTCACTGGGATATTACGTTTCCTTACCTACTTTTTCATATATACGATTTTTATTTCTGTCTAGGTACGGCACGAAATTAAGGTGGCTTTATTAAAGATGGACATACGGTAGCATTTGTCACTCAAAGAACTACGAACGATGATACCACAATGAGGTGGTGCACCATCTTGTTGCAAAAAGACATGTGACTGAAGCCCTTCTAGTTGTGGAAATACGAAGTTTTCCAACATGTCTAAGTAAACGACTGATGAGACAGGAAGATGGATTGGGCGAGGAAGTCCAATTCCTTGGCCACCCAGATCACCTGATAAACGCGGCTGGACTTTTTTCTTTGGGGATTTATAAAGGACAATGTTTATAGGAAGATCGTGTCGAACAATGATGACCTAAAGGCTAGAATTACAACCGCAATAGCCTCTGTGGATGCTGACATGGTTGCCGCTACCTGGCGTGAAATTGACTATCGACTTGATATTTTCCATGCGACGAAGGGTGTACACGTGGAAGTTCATTGACAAGGGTCATGAAATTTTTTGAGTCTATTTAACCATTTATGTTATTAATTTTAATCTATCTTTATTATTTTATGAGTTATTAAACATCAAAATGGGTCCGGGACTTTATAAAGACCCTGTAAATTTTGTTTCCCAATTTTTTTTTTGTTTATTTAAATTCATCCTGATAATAATCTCTCAAAATCAGCGTTTTAATGAAGCAATATTGATATTTAAATGAAAAAAAAGAGTCGTTCATCGCTTAGCAAACCCATTTGGGACTAGCAGCCTTGAGTTCTTATCAGCGAAAACCCAGTGTTTACCAGGCCGGGGTAAAAACCAGGATTTAACCAGGAACCATGGTAAAAATCGGGATTTGTTTGTTGCACTTCGAAGCATTGCTCTTCCAACTTTACGTTGCTATGTGGTTTCGAGTCGTCAAGATGCACCTTAAACTGTCTAAAAATCTCTGAAACTTTTAACTGGAACAACCTGTAAATATGGTAAAGTATCTTGTGAGTTTGTTCAGTAAAGCTTGTTTGTGTTAGTATCGCGCTATTTAAGCAAAACATGTGATTATTAGTTATATAGTTTTAGGGTAATTACAGTTTAATGTAATTTGTTGTTATAAAGTAATTTGAAGTTAGGACATTGGTCAATAGATGAAGGCATTTGAGGTATTGCTCATAAATAGAATCCAACATTTTTAAAATGTTACTTTTGAAGATTTGGATTTAAAAAAATTTTTTTTTTTCATTTTTGTTGAAAAGGTTTCAAAACATAACTGTAATAATATGTGATTCAAAGTTTTGATTAAGAAAAATTTACGTTAAATAAATATTTCAAAGCTTAATTACCTTTCCCTTTTAATGAAAAAAATATGAAAGATAATACATTTGATTACTGAACAATAATTGATGACTGTAAATAATTATACCGTTTTTTATACACATTTTTCCTTGAAAAAAAAAACAACTTTTTATTCGTATAAATCTGTAATATACATTTAAAATTAATATTAAATAAAAAATATTTATGAAGAAATTTTATTTTATTTTATTTATTATTAAATTTTTTTAAAAATTTAGCATTTTTTTTATATTTTTGTTTTTAATAAAAAATTATTAAGTGATATGAACATACACTGTCAAACATTGTCATGTTTATCTAAATTTATTATTTCATATATGACAGCTTGCATTGAAAAATATGAAAAGTAGGCGTTACTTTTAATTGATTATCCAATTAAACAGAATAATAAAGGTAACGAATGTACAGGAATTGAGACTAATTTTTCTTCTTTATCTCGAGGAATTTCCTTTTATTTCCCATTCACGTTACATATCAACAGAAGAATGTTAAAAAAAATTGTCTACTGTATAGTTGAGCAAGTTGACATTGGAGAAACAAATAATTTACTCAGTTAATTAGAAAAATATTGTTTGGTTTTACTCATTTTGTTAGGTTTTTACTTAACAAAAGCTTATTCGTGCTTATTTAATACTTCACTTTATATTTAAAAACTAATCTTTAATTCCACATTCTTTCACTGGTTATCTGAGTTTTATTTATTTTTAACGGTTACATTAATTCTGTGTCCTTTAACTTGTTACCTATTTGTGCTTATTATATTTTATGATGATTATATTGTGTGCTGATTATATTGTGTGCTGATTATATTGTGTGCCATAATTGAATCCCATTCCCATGTATGTTAAGTAAATAAAAATTGGCCCCAGTTCCTATTTCTCTTTAAAGCACGCCATCAGCTTAAATTGGGTGAATATAAGTAACGCCTACTTTTTACTCGTAGCTTCCGACGAATTTGAAAAAAAAAAGAAAAAAAAAGGAGATATTGTCAGTTTATTTTTTGTCCGAATGTTTTGTTAGAAAGAATTTATAAGTTTATTACATTCATATACACACGCTTTGAAAATATTACTTCAGACAAAAAACATAAAATCGACCTTAACGTATCGCTATCTTTCTACCACGCCTTGAAGTGGTACTGATTTAAACGTAGAATACGGAGTACCTGGCTCGATGGGCTATCTGCTCTTTCATCTATACCTATGACAACACTTCGCACGCTCTCACTATTAACGTGTGGAGAGCCATAGGAGAAGAAAGCACATTAGTTTCTGTCTTTATTTTAAATAGATTGAAAACTTTTAAGTTAGGAAACTATATGGAACTGAAAACTAGATACATCGAAGAGAGTTCTAAAAGAAACGTCGTGGAAACTTTTAAAAATATTTTTTGACAAGTAAATACGAAAAATGTTAAAAAAGATGGAAAATGCAGTAATACATTCCTATACAACTGCATACGTGCCAACTTTAACTCATTCTGAGAATGGATTTTTCAAGTGGTAGTAAAACAATCACCGAAAAACATTCTTACTCAAAAATATATTTATATTTTGATTCGGTTAAAATCTGCTATCATAAAAATTAGTATGCTTTTATATATTCGTTGTAATTATTTATATGTAGTGGTGGTCAAACTCATTTATAATTATCANCTGACTATCTATTTCCAAATTTTATTTTTATAATTATATGTAGTGCTGCCATCTATATTTAAGCTTTATTAAACCGGAAGAGTTGGCAGCTATGCAACTGAGAAGAGGTGGAGAGGGAAAGGGGGAGTGTCAACACTATCGACTTGTTTTGCATATTCGAGAGTTACGATCACGAATACAGAAAGTAAACTGGGTTAGGATGCTGTGATGTCAGCCGACGTTCCGTCATCACTTACGACATGACGACAGTCTTTAGTTGCGGAAAAGTGGCGTTGCCGTCTCGATCCAGCGAGAGTAAAAAAGGAATTTACATGTTTGCCGCCATTCCTTTGTTTAAATTTTGCCAGCATGCTATTTTATTCTACTTATGTTTCAATCGTTGGATTATTAATAATAACTTAAGTCATCATGATTATTCCTTGAGTATACCTGCTCAAGATGTACACGCGATAATACGTGGCGAAGAGGATAGGAATTTTTCACCCCTTGAGGAAGTTGAGCTACAACTGGACTTTAATGAAAATGCAATTTCTCAAAGACTGGTCATGAATAATTTCGACGTGATCCCAGTACAGCTATTTACTTAATGTTTTCCGGTAGGTGTTTTCAAATGTTTAAATGAACTTTGCTATTTGCGATATTTTTATCCGATTTAGTTCAATTTAGCAGCATTCAGATGGCGACGGTAGGTTTGATTCAGGAATTTGATACTTCAAATCCAAATTCGTTCGAATTATACACTGATCAAATTACTTATTTTTTAGAAGTGAATTCTATTTCAGATGAAAATCTAAAGCGTGCAACTCTTTTGGTTGCTTGTGGCTGAGAATTTGAGGATTGGATTTAGCTTTTGAAAGAACATTGTCTTAAATCTGCGGAGTTGTTTTAGCGATTTAAATTCCATAAAAGAGTTCAGTCAATATTAGAATCTGTGAATGCTTACGAAATCAAATAGTCTGCGGTATTCGCGATGAAGAGATTCAAAGAAGATTGTTAGCTGAATCGAAATTTACACTTGAAAATATAATTTCGGTCGCCGTAACATCTAAAGTTGCGGATCCACAATCAAAACATAGTCATTCAAAAATTATTCATTGATTTGGTACGTGGTCGGAGAGAAATACTGCTTGATTACGTGAATAAAATTCTAATTTTTCAGGTAGTAGTAAATCCGAAACTCATAATTCTAAAATGTGTTACAGCTGCGGTGGTAAACATGAGCGTTCAGACGTGTAAATTTTATTTTATTTTACAACCGTCGTTGAACTGCCGACCCAATTTTTGAATTTACGACTACTAATGCTCAACTCAGTAGCCTTGTCATTTTGAAACTAATATAAAAGACAAGAAAAATCCTGGATCAAGTATTGAGGGAGAAATTTGTTTTCGTGGGGGACTTTTTGATGGAACTGACCAGCATTTGCGTTACATGGAAAGGAAGACCACGAGAGCCACCCACGGTTAGCCTGACGGCAAGGGGACTCTAACCCATGATCCATCCACTACTAAGGATATTTCACGTCAGCACTATGGTGGTTGCAAGTCGGATGCGGAATTCGTATCGACCAGCCGTCGCTGGGATTCGAACCCGGTTCACCACATTGGAAGGTGAGCGCTCTATCCCCTGACCCATCACGGATCAAACGTATAAATTCAAATATGTAATATGCCACTTGTGTGATCGTAAGAAAAACATTGCAAAAGTTTGCCAGAAAAAACCCCCAACTAAATCGTAAAAACAGCGTGCAAATAAAATTTATGCTCAACCCGGATATTTGAATGTTCTAAGTTTTCAATCTGCGTTTAAGAAAAACTTAATCATTGAGTATGATAAGAAAAAATTAGAAATGGAAATTGATTCGGGTTCTTATTATTCGATTATTTCTTCGCAAACTTTGAAAAAATTTCTCCATTCTAAGAAACCCGTGAACGGAGAAACTTCCATTTAATTGCGTGACTTTTCTAAAAAAGGGATTTCACTAGCCGGCTTGCGTAAAGTTGAAGTTTTGGTTAACTTCCTGAAATCGAAGCTAAAATTGTTAATTTAAAAAAATTCGCGAATATTTTGGGATATTCGTAGTTTGAACGTTCGAGAATTTTAATAACCAGGGTAAATGAAATTAAAATGGGAATTGTTGAAAAAGTTGTTAAAAAGTGTGATATTTTTGATGGTAAATTGGGTTCGTCTACGGGGAACCCAGCATAACTTCCTATAAATTCGGATATTGCAAGAAGCGTGCCTTTGTCAGTGAGGTTCAACATTGAAATTTGAAGTGAAACTTCAAAGTGCAGGGGTTATGGAAGGAATTTCTAATCCAAAATGGTCAACGGTTGTTCCAGTGATTAAACCGTCGGGTGAAGTACGTTTGTGCGGAGATTATGAAATCCTGTTAAACAAAGCAATAAGAGCACATCCTTATCCGAATGCCGAGACAAATCACCTTCTTTCGAGTCTTAGAGGAACGTTATTATGCTCAGATAGATTTCGCTCAGGCATGCTTGCAATTATTGGTTGAATGATGCTTCCGCTGATTTGATATTTGCAGGCTCCCGCTAGAGGGCGTACTCGAGCGTTGCGATCGCGAATGCTTAGATGTTTAATTCGTTAAGGATGTCGTTTGTAAATGAAGACGAAAATACATTTTGCAAAGTAAATTGCGATTTATTTTAAATATTTTAATTTCTCGTCAATTTCCTTGTTCTTATATTTATTTCAGTGTTAATTTTAACATGTATTAACATAGATGAAATGCATAATTTTTGTTTTTGTTAAACCAATGGAAGAATAAATACGGAAAAGCGTTAATAATGTAGATTTTTTTCTTTTTTCTTCGTTGTAGAATTTATTATATAAAAGAATAGAAATGAACGGTAGTAAATAAAAATATGAAGAAAAGGCTTTATGCATACTGTAGAACTGAAATGTAAGATGAAAGTTTAGGAGTTGATTAGAAAAAATTATGGTTCCAAATAAATACGTAATATGAAAACATTTAAAAAAACTAACATAAATTCCCGCAATGCAATTTTGGTTCAAAAAATTTGATTGAAATAAAGCTTAAAAGTCAACTTCAAAAGTTTAAATCACAAAGAACTATTATTCATTCATGCGACAAATATAATTTGCGAGCGCAACGACATATAGGGGGCGTTGTTATTTGAGACGACATATAGGGGGCGTTGCAATTTACTTTGCAACGCGATCATCAGTTACTTTGCAGATTTCTTCAGTGTAGCATAGTATCGTTCTCTCTTTTTTGTGGCTTATTAAATTTAAAAAAGAAAATTTTTTGATATTCTTTCTTATGCAAGCGAATACAAAATATAGCGAATATTTTTTTTGGAGAAGGAACATCTAAAATACAAATATTTGTAAATAAATAGAAAAAAAAAATGTATCTTCGTATTAGTTAAAACTTAATGCCTGCAAAACCATCCTATTAAATTTAATGATCTAATATGAAAGGTTTATTTAAACTTTATATTCCATACTTTTCTGAATCACATTACTTCAAGGATTAAATCGAAAATTGGGTCGGCTTTTAACGACGGTTATAAAATAAAATAAAAACATTGAAATATGCAAAAATTTTACAGAAATATATAATGTTATATAATTTAATTTTGCAAAAAAAGTTTTTGACAACAATTTTTATTAAAAAATTTCAATAAAAAATCATTATTATAAATTAAGAAACATAAAATGAAAAATGCTAATGATTAAAAAAAATAAAAAAAAAGGATTCTAAAAATATATTGAAATAAAAAAATATCATGATGTTAGTATTTTTTTAAAGTCTTAAAGTTCTTAATCAGACGAGAAAGTCATTCTGTAGAGAACTATTATAAAATTAGAAAAAAATATTTACAAGTAAATTTTTTATTATAAAAATTACAACACTAACCTGCTTCATAAATCCTTAGAATTCCGAAATGTAATGCTCTCTGTTTGAAAATTTTATTCTCAAATAATATACACATAGATTATCCCTTTAAAATTTTATAATTGTAAGATCTCGATATGAATTTCAATATGTAACTCAAAAACAGAAAAGCTGAATTCTGGTTGAAATTAATCATTCAAAAGTAAAAAACATCTTCCAAGAAAACTGTAAAATTTTATTAATAATCAACACAAATAATACCATTTCAAGAAATTCGGATGATTCTTTATTGTTGTTTTCTGAATTATATAGATACAGAAAAATATACTATTCTATAAGGAAGAATATTATTAGTACTGCACGTTCTGAAATCACATTTATTCATTGGAATTCATTGTGGACTTAAATAAATTCACTTTAATTTATAATGAAGTGAAGATAAAAAAATGTATTTTACCGCATTAAACACATTTGAAACAGTATGCGATCACGAAATCGGAAGTAATTGCTTGCAAGTTTGTTGTTAACAGAAAGGAAAAAAATTGAGGAATTTTTCTTCAAATGTTGGACGCGTTCTGTTTCAGAATGATTTTCCTTGGGTCATTTTTTCAAATTCTTCTACCTTTCCGTTTAGGAAATTTTGCTTCTTATTTGCTGCCGAAAAAAAGCGTCCTACTCTACTAATGATTCTGATAGAACTAAATTAAAACTTAATAAATAGTACCCTGAAAATATCCACCCACCCTAAAGGGCGTATTCAAACGTTGCGATCGCGAATATCACAGAAGTTAATAAAAAATATGACAGATACTACATAATATACCGTAGAGTGTCGACTATTCATGTCCACTGCAAATAACCGTTTCCATTAAGTGTTACTAGATGGTGTTGTAGGCAGTTGTGCCAGGAGAAACTTAGAAAAAACGCGTCGTGATGACATCAGCGTGGATTGTCCTTAAGTATGTTGTTCATGCTGTCAGCAAACCAATGAATTTTTTCCCCACGTAGTTAAAAAAAAAGAACTGAAATATCAAGCGAATGGGTTCTTGTAAGCATGAACGCTTAAACGTACATGCTTATAAATTTCAAAATGAAAATTCATTTCTCGCGTGAGCAACGAAAATCTGAAACAAAGTGAGCTATAGGTTGGGCAGAAATTTTATGAGAGATTTTGTCAAGACAGGCACAGGACTTTTAATTTCAAAAACTGGAAATTTTAATTTCTTTTTTACTAAGTTACGGCTACGAATTTCACACTTAGAATAGATTCGTAGGACAATTTAAAGGTATAAACTTCATTTCCAAGCTTCTTTGTGCCTTTCGGAAGATGAATAATATGCTTTTCAAACGGTTACAATGAAATCTAGCCATGTCTTATTTAATAAATAAAATTAAAACGGTTGGCAAAAGAATTAAGCACATTATTAAATCTTTACATTAAAACGATTTCTTTTCATGATCCACATTAAGTCAGGAAGAAAGACAGAAGTAAATAGTAGTGTTTTGATTTAAGCGAGGCAGAATAATTTTTGTTTCCATTTAGCAAATAATATAATTTTTAGCAAAAACAAAATTTCTCTAATTAGGTAAGGTTTCTTTAGAGTTCATATTTATCTATGTCTTACTGAAATTTACGGACTATATGGAATTTTCAATTTGTAATCTATTTTGTTTCGCCAGAAATGATACCACTGTAATAAAACACCAATATTGTAGTGAAGAACTATTGAAAATAATTGATTATCATTAGAAATGGAGTTGAATATTAGACCACAACTCATTTTTGTTCTTCAAAATATTGCCTTTTACTTTAATTCTGTAATATTTTGTTACGAAAGCATGACAATATTTAAGTATTTATCCACTTCGGGCGGTCTTACCGCCTATTAGCAGAGTATCTATATTAGGCACTATCTATATTAATCTATATATCTATATTAATATAATAGAAGTAAAAAGGGGCTAGCGTGGAATATTTCTGTTATTTATCACTCAAAAATTATCAGTAAATTTTGGCTGATTGACAAAGATGTGGTACACATACACTATCGTATGTAATTTTAGACAAAATATTAAAATGTGCAGAAGCAAATTAAAAAAACGTGGTTTTTAAGGTGAAAAAGTATCTCTTAATTTTTGCTCTATTTGTAAATTTAGACTATTTATATTCAACGTTTCTAACGGTAAGAGTTATTATATCATGACGGAACACACATATTTCAATAGTCACATTTCATTTGTCTTTCTTTAATTTACCAAGAATGAGTTTAAACCTAGAAGACTAAGTATTCGTCTATTAGGCTACCGAACCATGCCAAGTCTTATGCATCAAAAAATGTTTGATTAGAGCTCCTATTATTTTTTAAATTTTGTTAGATCCAGGTAAAAACAAAACTGCTGCTTACCCGGTAAAGGGATGTCGCTGGTAGTAAAGTTGTTTCATTTCCATCCCTTTTTAAGAGAAGTAAATTAACCGCGACATCCACTTTCTTTAAATGATTATAACATATGCGTTTTCTAGGAGTACATTACTCCCAGCAATGCATATAACTGGAATTAAGTGCTAAATATCTTGGAATCACAATCATCTCAAATTTAAATTGGAGTAAACATCAAAAAAGCCAATCATAATCAAAAAAGCCAATGGAGCCCAATGGGTCCTAAATTCAAAACTGAAATCTAACTCCTCATTTGATTTAAAGTGTGAACGTACTATTTATTTGATGGCTATCAGGCCCATTCTGACGCATGCCGGCCCTACTATTACTACTTTAAAATAATAATCTTAAATATAAACTTTGATGTGTGGAAGGCAGAAACATTAGAAGAATGGTTGGTGTTCCCAAATGTATCAGCTTCAACAGTATAAGACAAGACTTAAAAATTGACAGCATTAATGTTTATATAAATAAATTAAATGAAACTTTCTATGATAAAACCCATCATTGTACAGTCAGCTATTTTAATCTCCTCCTTGATATGGACCTCGTCGAAGATAACACAAAATTTAGTCCCATTACTGCTTTTTTTCTTGGTGATATGGTGTAGCCGTGTTACATTCGTTATAACAACCGTGTTACATTCGTTATACACACATTTTTGACACCATTTTTTATTCTCCCTCTTGCCGATTGTTACCAAAGGAATGCAGTAGGTTGCATTTAATTTGGCTTCCCTATTTTTACTACAACCCGCATTCGTATTTATTTTCTTTAAGGTTGTTTTTCGAAGGCTCCGTCGTAATATGAAATTATGCTTTCTTGCGAATAATATGCTATTTTTATAACTGTTGTGAGTTTGCAACTGTTACTCATGACTGTTAGGTCAAGTTTAGTATATATAAAGCCAGCGCTATCTATTAATTATCTTGAAAAGGGCGCAAAATGTCAATATGAAATCACAGTGACTATCGAGAATCAATGAAAGAAAATCACAGTTTAGTGAAAATGAAAAACGTTTGTTAAAAACTTACTCCAATGCTGCTTTACTTGGGATCGTGAAAATTTGCGAAAACTGTGAATAAGGCAGTGATTTTGATAATTTTCACCTAAGTGGAAAAATGTCGCCAAATTGGTAATTTTGTTTTAAAAAAAAGTTTAATAACTTTTTAATATTCAAGTTATTTGTCTGTTTTAAAACCCAAATAATTCTTCGCTGCAAGATTATGTAAATAGTTTAAAATCATCGCATTGCTTCAAGTGTATGGCAATAGAGTAAAGGCTTTTTTTTTATTTTCCTTAGTGAGAGAGCTTCGAAAAACAGCGTTAAGAGACATATTTCCTGATCAGATGAAACAAAAATATGAGCAATAAATTGCGCCAGAATGTCGTAATGCACAGACGCCAATCAGTTGTCATTCAACGCTAAAAATTTCTATTGCTCGTTCAGAGCACCCCTTAAAATTTATTAATAAACGTTTGAAACTTTGTTGGTTGGTGTTTAATAAAATGGAACATTTCTTTGTTGTTTTTATCTTAAAATATTTCAATGTTTTCTGACATCATATTCTGTTCTATGTTAATCTCAAAAAGCATAAATTTATTTGCTTATTTTAATAATGTCTGTTCTGCTATCATATTCTGTTCTATGTTAATCTCAAAAAGCATAAATTTATTTGCTTATTCTTATAACGTGCATTATTATTTTTTTTGTTTAGTATGGACATTTTTGATGAAGCCTCGGGAAGGTTGTGTTGTGAAAGGGCACGGCGACCTCATTGTAAGACTTGTGTGTGCTATGATGAGGTTGAGATAAAAAGCAAAATTACTGTGTCCAAACCACAACTTCATATGCACACTCGGAGACTTTCACCTTGCAAAGTCAATAGTTTTGCATATGACTATGGATGTTCTGTCAGACATCCGACTGAAAGAGATTTGGATTCAATGTTCCCTCCTCTAATATCGCCTCGTAAAATAGAGAGAACATGCCAGTGTGACAACAAGTATCGGACATTTGAGAAATGGTTTCGAAGGTGAGGATGCCTTGTCATATGCTTGAAATGGCTTTAATCAGACACATAGCAAAGTCTTTTTTTAGGAACTCTTTAACTATTGTAAATGGATAACAAACTCATTAGATTATATGATTGCTTTTACGAATTTAATTACTAGTAAAAAACGACTAAACTTTTTTTTTTCAATTATTATATTTTAAAATTTCATTTTTAAAGTTTATGCTCCTGTGAAATTCACTTTTGATGTTCACTTTAATAATCACTTAAAAATTGTAAAATGTAATTACGATTTTGATTTCTGTGTTTATTTTTTGTATGGTGCTTCTAGAACTGGCTTCAAAAGTCATGCCTGGATTACACTGTTACATTCTTACAAATACTTAATCTTGCCTAATTCGAGTGTGGAGATTTCAAGTCTGAAATTAGTTTTGCTCCTAAAGCTGCAGATTTTTTTAAAATGACATTTTCTGTCTGTTTTTTGTCGAAATGTAAAAGTTTAAATACGTTATATATAACAGAAGATCACGTTAATGTTGCAACAAACTTTAAGATGAGTTAAGGAACATCATAAGGATTAAAATTGCTTAGGAACTTATGCCCAGAATTGTCAGCGTACGCTCTAGGGACACCTCCCTATTATGACCTGTTTAGAAGCACACGAAGAGACAGTTGATAATAGGAAAGTATCCATAGCGATGTATGAAGACATTTTCGCATATGGGTTCCTATTCATATGCAGTTTTAATTATACTTATGTACTTTTTTTTTTTAAAAATCCCCTAGAAGTTTGTCTCAACGTATATGCGATCCCCAGTAATATATCCAGTTTTTACTTTTGTACATTTCGCCAAAAAATATAACGTGAATTTCATTAAAAAAAGAACAACAATATAAATTGGAGGAAAAAAAAACAGATTTCAGATTTCGAAATCAGCGATGCGAAAGTATTTAAAATGTCTTAAAAATCTGAAGCAAAAGAAAAAAATAATGTTTTTTAGTGTTATCTTCTATATGTATAAAATAGAAATCAAAGTTTTGAAAATTTTTATATTTATCAATAATTATTATAATTTAAAATAAATTAGTCTTCAATAGCACGTCGCTGTGGCAGCCATTGATACGATTGTTTCTTGATATAGGTAAGAAATAATGAAAGAAAATATTAAAAAAAACGATGTAAGACGGGAAGAAAATTAATGACTCAATGAATTAGGTTAATCATAGAATTAAAGAATCTGTGAATGGGTATGCCAGTGAAAAAACGAGTCTATATATTATTAAATAAGTAACAATGTGATGCCAATATCGAGAATAAATAAATGTATATGAATTGTTTTGTAAAGAAATAAAAGCTTGAAATTTTTTGGGACGGAAATCAATAATTTATTTTTTTCTAATAAATTAAGATTTTTTTTATTAAAAAAATCTATTTAAATTTTAGATTTGATTTCGATTGCAATGGATTTTTAGACCTGTTTGAACTAAGGACGATGTTGAATTTCTTAGGGGTACAGGCTAAAGAGGATTATTGTAAGCGTTTACTGGATAGAGCAGATAGAGATAGAGATGGAAGATTGACCTTTTCTGAAGTAAATCATTGATTCATAATTGCTTTTTTTATGTAATTTATAATGAACGAAACTAATTTATTGGATATCATCTTTTGTAATTGTTGGCATTTTCTTGCGTTCTTTAGTTTCTCCTAATGTGGCGATTGGCTCAGGACGAAGAAGAACTAATGGACATCATTAGAGAACACGATTTGTACCCAGATGTTTTACAAGTGGACTATGTGTCTAAACTTCGACCAAAAGCACCGGTAAACTCTTGACTTTCTTACATATTTAACAGTTAACGAGTTAATAGTTTTTTTAATTTAAAGTAGATAATAATATTCGGTACTTTTCGGTAAGAAAGCTCAAGTGCGAAAAGTCGCCAAAAATTTAGTCACCATAACCTAATTTTTTTTAAATTAATTTTTTTAAACCCATAAAAATGTAATAAAACAAAATAAAAATAAATGAATTTTTGCTCCCGACAAACTGAAAAGTATCATTTTATTATAAGGCCTCTTAACCTCTTAAAAATCGTCAAATTTTCAAAAGATATTTTTGTCTGAAAAGTAAAGAAAAATGACATTTTCAACAATAAAATAGATTTTAAAAGTATAAAAAAAAATTTATCGGTGATTTTCCATAAAATAGTTTTATCAAAAGATCAAATTAGATTTTTTTCAAAAGTTAAATTTTTAACCCTATAAAACTTTTTTTCCTATTCCCTTCCCTTCCATACGGATAGTTTCTCAAATTTCCTGAAAGTTTTACAATGCTTCTTATGACTTTTTAAAAGATTGCTAAGCATTTATTTTGGTGAAATATGAAGCACAACATTTTTTGTGTGGTTTAAGTCATCGTGACGTGCAATTTTGAAGGAAAATAATACGTGATAGATTTTACACCTTTTATGAAAAAAGATATTCTAAAATATTATTTTTACTACAAAATATTCATAATTTTGAAAATAAGTATGACAATTCAAAAAATTTATCATACGAAGTGTTCATTCTTAAACTAGTTATTACATCTTCAGAAACATGACATGATACCATAAAATATCTAATCCCGTACTCTAAAGAACTAGAGTCAATGTTTTAAGTTGATGTTCTAAGTCTTTTCGGTCTTAAATAGTTTAATTTTATGAAAGCTTTTAGAAGTCGATTAGATGTAGTCATTTTTAATACGAGTGGGAAGATTTAATCTATTCTGGCAAAAAAAAAAAAAAATAAATAAATAAGAAACTCAAATAATGACCAAACATCTTGAAAAATACAGATCTTTTAAGTATTTGTGCTCTTCTTTTTAAATATAAAAATTAAATAAGTAAAAATTTTTATCAAAAGAATCTTGGAAAGTAATCGCTGTAGGACATATATTTTAGATAAAGTCATTAAACATATAATGTAAAGTAATATAATTTACTCCAAGTACCTATTACTGTAATTATGTTGCCATTTCTTCGATGCAGCCTAGAGCCATTAAACAATATATTCAAATAATTAACGTGTTTTGAAGTTTATAATTGAAATTATACTTATTAATGAAATTTTATCTACAATTTTTGGCATATTCTTATAAAGTAATAAACATTATAACATTATTTATAAAGTAATAAACATAATAAACATCTTGGAAGTTAATTTACAAAGGAGTAACTGATGAAAACTTACTAAATGGATTAAACAAAGCCAGAAGTAGTTACGCTCGTCAATTTTGGATAGAAAAACATAAAAAATTAATAAAAATTAGAATTTCCAATACTAATGTTTAATCTGTCCTGCTATATGGATCTGAGACATGACACTGCAATAAAAATAGTAAGAAAAACTTAAAGTTGGGTTTTCCTACTAAAAGTTTTCTCATTCCTATTCATTAACAATTGTTTAAGAAAAATCTCGAGTACCAAATGGTTCCATAAAATTTGCAATGCAGATATCCTTAGAAGATGCCCGGTGGCTGAGTGGTAGAGCTTCGCGCTCCCGTGCCACACGTCCTGGGTTCGATCCTCGGGCCGGACAAGGTTGACTCAGCCTCTCATCCCTTCAGTGGGTCGATGAATGAGTACCAAGCATGCTTGGGAACTAAACACTGGGGGTTTCGCGTTCAGCTGACCGCCTAACCGGAACATCTGCTCCTGCACCCCAGAGTCCAAGGTCAAGAAAACTGAGATGGGCACAGTAGGCCTTGGCCCTCTATGAGCTATCGCGCCACTGAGTTTAGCTTTTTTAGTTTAGAAATCCTTAGAAAAGAAAAACAGAAACCAATTGATCTGGAAATTAAAAAACGTAAATGGAACTGGATTGGTCATGTTCTACGTAGACCTGAAAAAATGTAAAGTAAAACAAGTTTTTGATTTGAACCCTCAGGGAAATAGGAAAAGAGGAAGACCTAAAAATACTTGACTCAGGACGATTGTAATCGAATCGAAAACAATGGGAAAGACAAAATGTCTGGTCACAGATAGAGTGAGAGGGAAAGCTATGATAGAACCCCTATGCTCCCATAGGAGTGAAAAGGAATATGTATGTAAACTAGGGGTGCACAACCTGCGGCCCGCGGGCCAAATGCGGCCCTTCGACTACTGAAGTGCGGCCCGCGAGAGCTTCTAAACACAATAAAAATTTTTTTAAAAAATGGCAATTTTTAATCGCACTTTAAAGTCATCACGTTTTGACGCAATCAATTTTAACAGATTCTTTAGTAAATGTACGTTTAACGCGCTTTCTTGAAGCCGAATTTATCGTAAATATAAATGATTTTTTTTAAACAGTTATTTCCGCTTTTCTACGTGATTTTGAAAATTCCGAATTTTTATAACGACGCGAGTTTCAGATCGCAAATTTAAATAATCACTTTTTGGGCACTTTATTTGTGACGATTTCATCTTAAATCTAAGTGATTTTCTATTTTTTTTTTGCAATTCTTTCTTTTTCTTCAAAAATTTTTCTCGGCAGTTATTGCTATGCGTTCCTACGTATTATAAAAAATTCCAATTATTCTGTTACGACATGCAAATTTTAAATCATGCATTTGACGCGCTTTATTTGTGCTGAGTTCAGCATAAATATATTTTTTCCTAATTATTTCTATACTTTTCCTCGTGATTTTGACGATCCCGTTATTTAACTATGATGTTATTACGACACGTGATTGTTAATCACGCAATTAAATAATCACTTTTTGATACGGTATTACCGTACAGTTTTATCGTAAATCCTAGTTATTTTTCCTTCTTTTTTATTTCCGCAACGAATATGATTTGGTCGAATGTGGTAATGAATTGTGATTTGATCAAAAACCAAATATTCGGCAAAAAGAAGAAGAAAAAATCTATTGAACGCCGTTCACTTGGGGCCAAATAGCAAAATCTTTTAGCAGTATAGCAACACTGAAACTAAAATTTCAATGCTCAGAATAATATTTCCTGGAAAAACGTTAATTAACTCTAAAAAATAAGGCCAATCAAGAACGTTTTTGAAAATGTCGAAAAGCGAAACAGAGAACGTAAAAATCAATCTTAATTTTTGAAAATTTTTTTTAAAGCTGAACATCTCAATTTTTCAATTACCAGAAAAAGCCAAGAAAAAAGAATTAAGTCAACAGAAATGCTATTAAAAATTACTGCGTTATAATGAAAACGTCTAAAAAAAGTTTTTTTTTTATTTAAAGAAAATAAAAAGATAGAAAAAATGTTCTTAATTTTTTAAGTGAAAATCTTATGCCGAAAATCTCAATTTAAATTTTTCTCATTGCCATAATTTTAGAAGAAAAAAAATTGCTATAAAAATTTTTTTTATTTGTAACTTTATTTTTAAAAAAATGCTGAGTCATAATAAAAATGCCTAAAAAAAGAAAAACAGAAAAAACAAATTTTTCTTAGTTCCTGAAACAAAACTTTAATGCTGAAAATCACACTTTTCTATGTTACTGGTTATTTATATTACAGTACAGGGAAAGAGTGATAATAAATTAATAGTATGAGACGTTCTGTTAAAATGCTGGGTTATAATAAAAACTGCAAAAAATGGATCCTTCTCAATTCTCAAAGTATCGAAAAAATGACAAAATTGACTTGACTGATTATATTTTTTAAAAAAAAAAGTAATATCTATAAAAATTCAAAAATAAAAAAAACTTAGAAAAATACATTTCTAAAAAATATTCTGCCAAATATTTGACTGATCATTCAACCAACTGAATTTTTCACAGAAGGGCCAAATACTCGTTACATCCCTCCCTAATTTAAATGCAATGTTATTGCAACTTGAGAAATTCATAAAATGGCGGAAAACGTGAATTTTTAAACTGCTCACTGTTTGTAGTTTAGATTTCAATTTTTTGTTGCTTAAGTGATCTTTTTCGATAAAAAAAAGGAAAATGTTTACGATATAAAAAATCTAATAATTAATAAAATAAAATAATAAAGTACATTACAAAATAAGCATTGAATTTTATTTTGAACTATCACAGTTTTGTTTTTATTTTAGGCTTTTGTTTAAAACCTATAAATTTTCTTCAATTAAAATATTTAATTTGAATTTATATTACTTAATTACGACTAAACTTTTTCCTACTTTCATTCTGTGGGCATTGCATTTTTTTTTAATTTATTAGAATTTAATTCTAAAATGAGTTTTCATATTGCATGATATGAAAAAAAAAAATATTTCTTTTCTTCAATGTTTATTTATTTTGATAAATCTATTGTTCATATGATAAAAATAGCAATTTTTTTTTGAAAAAAAAAAAAAGTATAAGTTTTTTTATTTTTGAATGAATTCTAATAATGGAACACTACTAAGTTATTGATATTACTAAGTTTATTAATAAAAAAAATGGAACGATAATGTTTAAATAAACATTATTACATTTGTCATTAACATGTCTAAATACATGTGCGGCCCTTCGTTATCCAACCTGCTGTGCAAGTGGCCCTTCACTCAAAAAGGTTGTGCACCCCTAATGTAAACCAAGCTAATGGTGATTATTCTGATAATTCCAGACATTCGTGATTCATTTAACAACACATTGCACAGGATTAAAAAAAATTATATTAAAACTCAGAAATTGAATTAGTGTTTACGTCCTCCGGGGAAAAAACTTACAATTGTTTTTTCTTTTCCCTAACTATTTCAGGTGATCACGAAGCGCAAAGTTGGACGCCATCACAAATGTGGATGTGAAACTACTACCACGAAAACGTTCAGATTGAGCCCTAAGGAAGAGTCAATCATATATGAATCCGAAATATCTCATTCAACCCCAGGTGATGACAAACTTCCCATATTTTCTTGCTATCGATAAAATGGACTGAATAATATTTAGAATTAAAATAAAATTGCGATGCTTTCAATTGAATAAAACATTTCATTTGAAAATTACTTTAAGTTTTAAACCAGATCCAGGTTTTGAAAAAAAGTTTTCTTTGTTAAATGTGTTTGACGCTGAATTTTTTACTCTCTTCTGCTTAAACTACAACTCTAAAAATTAAAATTCTGCAAAATAAAATCACAACTGCTGAAAAATGATTATTCAAGGAGTTTCCTCATACTGATAAATTTTTTACTCATCTTCAACTAAAACTTTTGAAGCAAACATAGTTTAGAGCAAGTTGCTTTTATTATTTCCATTTATTTTTAGTTACTCAAGCAAAATGCTTGAAATGTATATACAGCAATCTTACTGCCTGCTGACCGTAAAAACTCAACACAAACTGAACTTAAATTCACGATTAAAGGGATACGGTACCACTAGGATTAAGATAAATTGCACCACTAGGATTTTTTTTACTCTCTTGAGCTATTCTGGTTGCTCCTTCTCCAAATAGATGCATTTTTTTAATACTTACAGCTTCTCTTTGCTTAATACAAATTAATTACAGAAATGATTTTGGTTCGACCACAGTCACTAGCAGTTTTTATTGGCTTATAACAAATATGAAATTAGTATTTTATCACAAAATAATTTAGATATTGAGATGGGTGATATTAGCTGTTAAAAATAAATCTTAAAACAGTTGTGATTTATCAACTTGTTAAATTTTTTTTTACACTGAAGCCACACTAATGGGCGAGTGGCAATGATCATAGTAGTTGGAATTTTTCATTGTAGGAGGAAACGCTAAAATCAAAGCTGTTTGTTATCGTCTTTAATCAGCCAGATCTTGATATATTTATTTTACATTGCTTATGAATTAATTTTTGACGCTCAATATGCAAACTTTTTTTGACTAAGTTTTGGATTTTCATTTAAAACTTAGATTGAGGATAACGGTTGTGAAACATCCTCAACCCGGTACCAGAAATCCTCCAGTACGGCAGCGTGTGCTGCAGGTTATCAGAGCATCTAAAGCTTATTTTTCATCTCGGAATTTTTTTATTTAAAAAAGCCGAAAATTTAATTTAGAAAATGAAAAATCTTTTTTTATTCTTAAACTTACTCATAAGCTATTTGCTTCAGGTCCTCAGCAAAATTTGTTTCCCAATCTGCAGATATATAAACAAAAGAAAAATTATGTCTTTCAAAAATTCCGAAAGATTTTCGCAAATTGTTTAGAAATTCGCAAAATTAAAAAGTATAAAAGGCAAGAAAATTTT
Source organism: Parasteatoda tepidariorum (assembly GCF_043381705.1). NCBI lineage: Eukaryota > Metazoa > Arthropoda > Arachnida > Araneae > Theridiidae > Parasteatoda > Parasteatoda tepidariorum. Next base: position 41,686,784 of record NC_092208.1, on the reverse strand, counting down.
TAAAAATTAATTCCTAATTACCGCTAAATCCAATTGCTTTTTTATAAACTGTATAAGACTTATTCGATTATTTTAAAATTTTTTTGTGCATAATTTTCATCTACCTTATATATGCTAATTTTGCTTTACACATAATATAATAAGTCTGTTTTTTACAATAATTGTCTATGTGGCTGTGTTAGGGTCACGGGCAAATTTGAATTTATGAAGATTGTACTGCAGTTTATAAATTCCGACTGAGTATAAATAATTTAAAAATAAGTATTAAGCTATTTTGCAATCCACTTCAAACGTTCTGCTTTCTACCTAACACTAGTTCAACACTTCGTAATTATTTACCAAATGGAATTTACGCAGAAGAAAAAAACAGAACGGACAGAGTATGAGCCCTGAATTACGATCCACAATGCCTATTTAGCACACTCACATATCATTCTACACGTATTGTTTTGAATTAACTACGTAATGCCGTGACACAGATACCACAAACTTCGATTGATTGCTCAATTACTTCAGAGCCATACATACGTGAGCGTGCTGAATAGCACGCGAATGTGCTAAATAGACAGATTTTCCGTTCTCAAGTAATAACCCGCACAGCCACATTCGTCGAAAATATGCAAGTTCTGTAGAGTACATATAGTGCGGCTTTCAGGAGAACTCCTCCAGACCAGTGGCGTAACGAGCTTAACTCGCGCCCGGGGCACAATACCCTTTTAGCGCCCCCCCCCATTCGAAAACCATATAATATTATATGTAAAATATACTCGCAAATAAATAAAGTCATAGACTCAAGCTTGGCTTTAAATTTGAGACAAAAAATGTAGTTAAGAGAACAAGACTAGATTTTGAAATGTATATGATCATCTAGAATTAGTTCAAAAGATACCTATTATTTATTTTACATATTTATAAAGAAATATTTTAAAAACACGCAGTTTTAAAACAATAAAAAAGTAAATATTTATTATCTCTAAGGAGATACATATATTTAATAATCATATGATTATAATACATTAATAAAACTAATTACTATGTCTAAATTTTCCGTGCTTTTGATGAAGCAAATGTATCAATAATATCATCAAATTTGATCATTTAAAATTTTTCTCTTTCCACACTTAAAAATGCTAGGTCACTTAGGCCACCTGTCAAAATTAATTTTAATTTGCTGAATGAACGTTCGCAGCTAGCAATTGATACTGAGATAGTCAGGAGTATTNAACAATCTAATAATATATTCCCTATAAATTTACTATTTGGTACAGTTACGAATTGGTGTTAAAATTACAGTTTAAGATATGAAATCATATTTTACATTACAATTTACAAACTTATTCTTGTATAAAACGATGTTATTAAAATTCTGAATTTACTAATGATTCAAAAATACCAGTAAATAAATTTAAAACAAATAAAGTGATCGAAAGAAGTTATGTTTTAAAAAATCGGAAAAAGATCGCTCCAAACAGATACAAGGGTCTTATGTCAGTTAATTAAGTGAAAATTATATCTGATAAATAGAATAGTTGCTTAAATATAAGAATCTTTTCTAATTTGCTAATATAGAACGTTTTGTAAGGAAAAAGGAAACATTCAAATGTACTAATATCAATAGTTTAAGAAAAATAATGATTAAAGAATAATAAATTAAAAATTCCTTACAAATATTTTTGAAGGAAATCTGTATTTATAAAATCTATCGGCAAGTTTATAGATCTGACTAAGTTTTACTCTTTTTTTTTTTTTAACCTACTGTATGAACAAGTACCAGAATTAGGCCTTTGTGCTCAAGGAAATATTAATAAAAACTTCGAGAAAAATGAGCAATAATGATGTAAGATAACTTGGACTTGTTGATTGGTTTAGATTTAAATACACACTACCCTACAATAATGGAAGAGAACACTTTCAGTTTCTGACATTTTTTAAAATTTCTCAAGAAATACTTAGGACTATTTTTTAACTTTAGAGATATTTAGGTTAGGCAATTAACAATATAGTTTAAAACTTTTAAAGGTTTGAGAGACTGGTAATAAATTACCATCGATAACGAGTATTTTTGAACACTCTAAATATATTAGCTTGTAGAAGAGGTTATTAATCACAATAATTGCATAAAATTTCGTAAACCTAACTAAAATTTTTACAGAGATATAAAATTTTTTATAAAAATACTAAATCTTTTTTGTTTCTTGCTACAATTTTAAAAATTTTCAATAAAATTAAACAAAAATTTCGGAGCAAAAATTTAATTTTTTTTTCTCAAATTTTAAAATAATAATTTTATTATTAAAGCTTAAAAATTTATTAATAATTATGAGAAATCGCATGGTCTAAACACTTCTCTATATATAAAATAATAATTTACATATTTTTTGAGAAATTTTAAGGAAATGTCAAAAACTGAAAGTGTCTTTTTCATTATTTCATTATTGCACTTTTCAGTGGTAGAATTCATCGCCTGACGCAAGAGTTGAATCATTAATTACCTTTTGTACAATTAACACCACTGTTAAAATATAACTTAAAATGGAATACTTTTGTTCACTAGTACTACTAACAATAAAAAATTCATAAAAGCTGGCTGCCTTCTTAAAAGCTATTAAAATTAACAATCGTTTCACACATTAAAAAATTCTACATAAAATTTAATAAATGACCTCAAAATAAATATAAGAAAAATTAAACAATGTATTTATAGGAATGCATTTATATAAACACTGTTTTCATAAAAGGAACTCCGATTTTTCATAAACTTTATAAATATAAATACACTTTTGTAATATACTTTTTGAAGTGGAATGTCTCTTCGAAGTTAGTTTCAAGTTCAGTTCAATCTCAGAAGTTCGCGTATATTTTTCCAGTCTTTTATAAGCCACTTTACAAACTCAAACTAAACACATTTGCTGTTTTCTTTCCCTGAAGTAGTTTCAGCAGGGAGTTTTATGAAACTTGCCACTTAAATTTTCCTTTCATAATCCACACTTGAGATGGGCTACCGTCACACTCTTTGAGAAGAGGCAAAGTTGGATCTTTATCCTCTGGTTTGTCCAAACATTTCCTTGTGTTAACGTGTCGTATTGATTTTTCCTACAAAACATACGGATAAAAAGAAAATGATTAAAAAATTAATGAATAATTTATTATACTTGGACTCGATATAATATTTCAAATTATCTTGTTCGAAATTTGAAGTTTAAAATACATTAGAAAAGATAGATTTAAACTTCATTAACGGGGACAATGAAGTAAAAATGGTAATAGTATCGTTAATTTTAAAACAATTTTGTTTATTTAACTTTTACTTCTAAGTACAGTACGTAAAATAAAAAACGGATCCCCCTGAATAACTTTTGATCTAATGATCGGGTCTTGGACTCAATCTTAATGGTTCCAAGAGGGACCTCAAATATGCTAATTAATTCGTACAGAGGAAATTTTAAGTGACGAAATCAGCCACAAAAACGCACTTTCTTTGATTAATTTTGCAAGACGGATTCAGATTTCTGAACTGCAAAATATAGGGGGTAGCGGCAATCTGGAAAATATGATCGCCATGGTTTGTCAGAAGAGCGGTCTAAATTTGGACCCTTTAATGCTAATTTTACTCTTTGCGTATTTCGCCATATCACGAGAACGAGCGCATTTAAAAAATTTTGCAAATTTAATGAAATTCATTTGTCCAAAGATAATTCCATGCAAAAAAGTGGTATATTTAAAATTAGATTTCTCAAGAATGCTTAAATTTTTCAATCTATCAAAAATTTCGCTCATATTTTGTATTTTGCTATTTAAAATTATATTATACAAAAAATTGTATATTTTACAATTTAAAATTTTTTCGACTTGTAAAATAAAAATTAATAGTTACTAAAAGTTATTTTTAGCATGTACTTTCTCTGAATAACGTACTTTCACTGAATAAAGATACAAAATTAAAGTGAAAACGGTCGAAAATTTCAAAAAAGTCAAATACTTAAAATTTGATTTCTCAGGAATTACTGATCAAAGTTTGTATTTTGCCATTTAAAAATACATTCTTTAAAATTATGTAAAAAATTGTATATCTTACAATTGAATTTTTTAAAACTATTATTGTATTAAATAATAAATATTTACTAAAAGTTATATTGTGCATGGCAATATCTTTGGATAAACCAATTTTATAATTGTGTGTTTGAGATATAGTGAAATAAGGAAAAAGTTAAATAAACATTAAGGTGTCCAAATTTGGAGCGCTATCTTGATCAAACTATGGGGTTCATATTTCCAAGATTGCGGTTACCCCCTATATTTTAGGAGTCAGAAATCTGAATCCATCGAAAAAAAGGTAAGTTTATTTAGAGGAAGTACGTCTTTGGTAGTTCTTCTTGGTCCGTTTTTCTTTTGGTACACTTGTACATCAAAATAAGGAAAATCATTATGAAACATCCTATACTATGCGTGCATCTAGGCTCTAACTCTGCTTGGTCATCGATGAAATATCATACCCTATCTCGTATCATTTGTACTTTGTATGCAATTATTGTCTTACCTCCTCATCATATTCCCATTGTTGATTGCCGCCCATTCCGTGACAGCGGACTAGTTTCACAGGACTACGGTATGAAGCCGCGTCCAAACAGTTATCGTCCGACATTATCTGCTTACGTTTGGTGTAGGCAAAAACCTAGAAAAAAATTAAAAGAAAAAATATTAAATAAAATGCAATTCACCTTGGGCCACATAATTCCTTTAACGCCGTTTTTCAAAGCTGTATCGTCAAGGAAAAAAAAAAAAAGCCAAAATTTAAGAGTTTTACACTTGAAGCAGTGCGATGATTTTTAACTATATATATATAGCTCGTTCACCAAGAGTTGGCACTTGGCTCCGCCTACATCACGTGGTATGCGACGATACTATTTCGCTATTTTTGGGAGAAGGTTGTGAGCAATCCTGAACAATGTTGCTATTTGGCGATCGTTTGGCAAAAATATTTATTTCGCAAACTTTATGTGCATTTTTTTAACAATAAATATTTCATAAATTTGATGATATTTTGCACCATTTTTTATGATATTTCTTTCTTTTGAGTGAATAGTTTGTCCTTTATGAGACATTTCACTGGGAGAACAGCAGTTTTTAAATTTAAACTATATTTAATTAGCTAGTGTAACAAAAGGTATAATAGCAGATGATAAAGCAAAGTAAGTGACTGAAAAAGAATTCACTTTTTGTGTTTGGCGCAAATTAAGGGTTGTCTCAATTTCAACAACGGAGATGTTTCTCTTCTAACTCCCGCGCTGAAATGAACTCTGCGTCCCAGGAGGTGGAGCCAAGTCTCAACTTCTGGTGAACGAACTATATATAATCTTGCCCTAAAAAATTATCTGGGCTTTAGAACAGACTAATAACTAAAAAGTTTAAAAATAATCAAACTTTTTTAAAAATCGCCAATTTGGCGACATTTTCCCACCTAGATGAAAATTATCAAAATCACTGCTGTATTCTAGAATTTGTAAATTTTTACGAGCCCAAGTCATGCAGCATTGGAATAAGTTTTTATATACTAAAAAATTAGACCACAAATGCTTTTCATTTTCACAAAACTGTGGCTGTTCTCCATATTGACGTTTTGCACCATTTTAAAACTAAGTAAAATAGACAGCGCTGGCTTTAGATAGGCTGAACTTGGCCTAACAGTCATAAGTAACAGTTGCAACCTCACAGCAGTTATAAAAATAGCATATTATTCACAAAAAGCATCATTTCATAAGAAGACGAAGCCTTCGAAAAACAACTTTAAACATTCTGTAGGCGAGGCCTATTTTTATTCAGTTTTTTTAATCATATTTATTCTATTTTCACGAATAAATTGATGATAGATATTTACTCTTAAAATATCAAACATAATACTTAAATATTTACATATTTAAATTTGTAGATAAACTTATTAACCATTTTACAATTATAAAACAGTAAATAAGTTATATAGACATATTATAAGCTTTGTTTAAAATTATGTCTAGTTAAGGTATGCAATTAAGAAAATGAATATTAAGTTTTAAAACATGTTTAGCAATTTAATTTCGCCCAATTGCAAAATAATCTCTTTGACAAAAAACGATAAAATAGTTTTTACTTTTGTAACTAAAAGTAAATTAAGAGTTTTTTTGAAAAATTGTAGATGAACTTACAATGGCAACCGGACGAATAAATTGCAAATTTATTCTTAATAGAATGGGAAATTAAATATGTAAAATCAAATTGATACAATATAGCATTTTGGGATCTTTCATTTGAACACCTCTTTACGAATACGTAAAAATCTGTTTATAATCAAGGGGGGGGGGAAACGAATATAGCATACATGGGGATTGGTGAGCAAAGCGAGCAGGAATAACAGATTATATTTACCTGGTTACCACCCATTCCATGACAAGGACTGACAGCCACATTTTCACCACTCTTCCTGTTGTAAGTATCGAGACATTTGTTCGTTAATTCATTCTTTATCTGGAACGAGATTAAGTTTTATTCAAGATTGAATCATGAAAATATACTTCAGTTTAGTCGACAATTCTGGATGGTACTAGTGATGCAATCTTGAGTAGTAAGTCAGTTGTTTGTAATATTTTTAATTGTGATTACGCATTACAATTAAAAAAAAGGGTGAAATTTGACTGGTTGTAATAATGAAAAATTATTAAACTCTTGCGTATTGTTTGTTATATTGAAAAACACATACTTTAGATAATTGCATTTATCAGATTTAATTGATTTTTTTATAACTGGATATTTTTTTCTTAGACGTAATTTCTGCTGTAATTTTAAAAGTTTATCAGCATATTCTTGAAATTTTAAATTTTTAGAAAATAAGATTTTAATAAAAATAAAATTCGCAGTTAAATAAAGTACACAGAGAAAAAAGTACGGTCAAAACTACTAGAATATGGTAAAATTTGCTGTGTTTCTGCCTCTGTGGGAACTCCAAATTTCGATAATTTTTATCGAAGCACTTTGATAATAATTTTTGCTAAAGTTAACAATGAAATATGGCTTTAAATGTGATAAATATGTGATAAAATTTGGTATTTGGTAATTTTTTATGATACCTTAGAGAATGGAGAAAAAAAAATTATTCGGTTAAATTTACTTTTAGGTTTTGTATTAAATGTGTTGTAATAAGAACTATAATTTTGAAAACCAAAACTTCCGGTAAATTGTTATTATATGAACAGAGAAATTACCAAATGAAAAGTTTGAAACCAAAATATACGGTATTTAATCAAATATTTTTGATTTTCCTTAAAAAAAAAAAAAAAGAAGAAAACTATATCATTACCACACAGTACGGTAATTTTACAAGAATTTTTTTTTCTCTGTGCGTAATTGATAAGATCAATTATCCACTCAATTAAATGATCTTCTTCAATTGATAATTGATACTTCAATTAATAACAGCTTTCAAGATTATAAACTTTTGTAACAAGACATAACACAACTGAATTTTATAACAAAACTAACTAGCTGAATTACCTGTTACCGGTATGGGGTAAACAATCAATAACTCGGTATAAATTAACACTGCGGAATTTTGTACAAAACTGGAAGGCTCTTTTTTTATTATTATTTGTTGCTCTTTCCGTTGGTTTTGCATTATTAGATTCAGTAAAGCTCGCTTTAAGAAGTTTAACACATCAGAATGAAGGAAAGTAATTGCGCTCGGTATGAAATATGATGCCATTGCGGGCGGCCAATTCAATATTGTAATAAGTAACCACATTATAGAAATTTTCTCCATTAAGTTTGCACTTTAGTACAAAACCTAATTTTTTATTTTATTTTAATAACTGTTGATTTTAAATTATTTCTGTTAGTAGAAAACCATTTCAAAAGCGTAATTAAAAAAAAAATGAACACGTGGTTTCAGATATATTTTAAATGTAGGAGTCGGTGACGTTGATTTTACTTATTTATTTTTGATTGATTACATCAGGTAAGCATAATTATTACCTGGCGAGCAGCAAGCTCTCAGTGAAAATCAATTTCGATCTAACAGAACTATAAGCTAGAAAACAAGAGTGGTGTCATCTTTTAAACATAAAAAAAAATAAATAAATAAATAAAAAATAAAAAAAAAACAGAAAGAAACATCAGAATTGTCTATGGTTTAATCTAACCTACACCGAATGTATATGAGAGAGAATGAAAAAATTCATTTTTGAAATGTCCCTTCCAATCGAACGAATTGGAATTTTTAAACGACTTTTAGGATTGGAAGCTAAAATCATTCCTTGCATCCGCTTTTCAAATTTCAAGACTAACGGTTCTGGAGCTATAAGAGACAGACGCACACACAAACTCTAATTTTTATCTTAATGTTACTAGTACAATAATAGACAATAAGATTCGCAAAACTACATTTTACAAGATTCTGCAGCACATTCTTCAGGCAATTTCTTTATAAAATTACATAAACAGAGATTGCAAAAAACAATATCCGAATATTTAAAATGCATCAATGTAACGATTTGCGTAAGAAAAATGGTCTCGGAAAATATGGCAGACCTTTTAAATCTGTTTGTTGTAGGTTCTATTTACATACAGATGGTTTAAACTTATTTTGATAATTTTAACACGCTACGCCTAAAATAATAATGAATATAATAATGACGCCTAAAATAATAATGAATGTAATGTAATAATGAATTATAATCAAGTTCTATTGCTTAAACATTTTATATTTGTCTTACGTAAAATACAAAAGTTCAATTTAAACTAGGAACTTAGTAAAATACCTAAGGTTGTTATTGATTGCTGTACCAAAATCATTACTTGAAAACAAATAATATGAAACTGAAACAAAAACTGAGTAGCAAGAAAAAAAACTTCAGTTATCTTAGGTACTCTATGCAAGATATATTTTAATTCTCCCTCTATATACAAATCTATTACCTCTTATTTTTATTTTCTAAACGTTAATAGATATCTTGGAAATAAATAGTACTCACTTCTCCCAGGTGATAGTAGTCTAAAGGCATTTGGGATTCAGGATAAATATTTTCTAGATACCAACGGAACGACTTACACTGAAGATTCCTTCTAAGTTCTCTACGTTCTGTTACATTACCGGCAGCCACTTTTTTGGCAACTGAAAGAAACATTAACAATTACAGAAAAGAATATTTATCAAAAGGCATTATACTGTGTGTACCAAAAACAATAGAGGATTTAAAAAATCGATATAAAAACATTATACCGGGTGCACCAAAAATGATCAATAATTTGAAAAAAGCAATTTATAAAAAGGCATTATACCGGGTGCACCAAAAATGATTAACGATTTGAAAAAAGCAATTTATCGAAAGGCATTATACCAGGTGCACCAAAAATGATCAACGATTTGTAAGAAGAAATTTATAGAAAGGCATTATACCGGGTGCACCAAAAATGATCAACGATTTGAAAAAGCAATTTATAAAAAACGGAAAAAGATAAAAATGTATAGTTTGTTGCATTCTGCTTTGGGAACTCTCACCAGGTTTCGAAATTAGTTACAAAGTTTGTCAACAGGTGGTGATGTTAGCTGGAAAAAAAAAATTCCTAAAACTGTGTTTTCTGCGGCATATCAAACCATTGATCCTGAGATATAATGCACGAGCCTATTAATTTTCTCCACAGACTGTCTGACACTATTGCTTAAAATATCTAAACAATCTATGCTTTCATACTTTTATTCATTTAAAACAGCGCTATCTGTTGAAGAATTTTGTACTAAATTTTTAAAATGGGCGAGAATATATCATTTTGTTTTTCTGCGCCGAACGCTACTAATTGAAAATTTCTATTAGCTCCTGTTTCTCTTTAATTCATTTTTTATATTGTTGGTATATTTGAGATATCAGTTAAGTAACACTTGTATTTCATCCCACTTATGTGTTTTAATGTGAAACAAAGTTAAGGTAGCTCAACTTAGCTTAATTCAATTTTTTTCAAAAAGGTATCTTTACAGGTGTTGAAAACCTATACATAACTTCTTATAATCCAACAATAACTTAAATTCTAATTTTTAACAAAGCTCTAATTCCTTTTTTTCATTGTGTTCACCTAATGTGCATCCTTTTTCCATAATGTAATGCTATCAAACTTATTCTTCCCATTTTTTCTCTCTACATTAAAAAATACATAAGGGCGTTTTGGGTGTTTAAAAGTTACAATTAATTTCTCTACACGAAGACTATAAGACTTATAAACTTGATATTACTTATGTGTGTACGGGGATTACGATGAAATAAAACAAATTAACATTCGATAATTTCTTCGAGAATTATTAACAGTTAAACTTGTTGGAAAAAATACCATACGGGCTACATGCCTACTACCATAAATTTGAAATTTGGCAAAGCTGAAAGAGCCACAATTGTTTATGAACTTAACAGGGTTTTTCTTCGAAGTTCGAATTTCTTTGAATGTTATTGAAATTTTCAGTGCTTTTTTGCAATTCTTCCACCCGTTTCTTTGCTTTACGTTACATTTTGTTTAGTTGCTTGAAACCGAAATTTTCAGTTTTTTTTTTGCCGGAAATATTTACGTTTAAGGAATAAAAAGTGATGAATGAGAAGCAATTAGAGGTTGGCGAGCGGAGAGGGCAGGGGACGGAGCCTCTTATTTAATTAAAAATTATATTTTTTGATATCAGTTAAAAAAATAGTTTCTGACCCGGAAATCATGAAAAATTTTATTTTTCGAATTTGTAACCTTTAGTGAATTTTTTAAATTTATTTTGTATGCAGTTCTTATGATAGGAATAAATTTAAATAGTACCAATATTTATTATACAATTGGATATAGTATGTTTCAGAAAGTTGTATAAGGCCTTTAACCATAAACTTAAATATCAGCTCCTATAATGTTTTTTTCAGCCGAATTAGCTTAGTGTTTCGAAATTTCAAAGAATATTATTTTTCTCATTAAAGTTTATATTTTGCACATATTATCTGACTTATTGCGTTGATTACATAAATATTTGATAGATTTTTGAAAAAAAAACATATTTCTGCTCTCTTTGTTTCTATGTGCGAAATTAACTGGTATGATTAACAAAAATCTCGTGGGAGAATGCAATTTCAACCTTAGTTATTTTTTAAATAGAGAAAATTAATTCAACAAAATTGCTTACTTTAAGAATAATTGATATAAATTTTGCTAGATGGCGCCACTGAAATTAATAACATGAATTTCAAATGTCAAACTATTTTTGGAAAAGTCACTCACTTAAACCCCATTTTTGTCTAATACAGAAATAATCAGTACGTTACATCAATGAAGAATTATAAAAAAATATGTATTTAAAAAACACATAAATACTTTTTTACTAAACACTGCAGTATAAAAATTACTTTTCGTTGTATTAAAGAAAAAGTTAAATACTTTAAATTTCCAAATGTTGTCTCGTAAAAAAAAAAAAAAAAAAAAAAAAAAAAAAAAAAAAAAAAAANAAAAAAAAAAAAAAAAAAAAAAAAAAAAAAAAAAATTAAAATCATATAAGTTTTTTTTAATAATGTGATTTTTGCATTTGTTATTCTGAATACTACGGCATCTAAAAAATCATGCATTTAAAAAATAAAACTTTATTAGCAACTAGCATTTACAAAAAGTGGCTCTTATAATCAACACAATATAAAAAATAAGGCATTTTCGTAATAAAACTATTCTAAACAATGTGTGGTGTGTTGATTAATTAAATGAAAGGTTCAATTACTATTGAACCACTAAGTGTGGAATTTGTATGATTGAATACATAATTTAATTTCACAAAAACCGGAAATAGTTATACTGCGTCAAACATAACGAAATAATATAATATACTCTTGGTAAGCTGGTCAAACGCTTTAACCATGGTTCGTCAAATATTCTAATCATTAAAAAGTAATGTAATCACCACAAAATTTCAAATCTTAATTCTATTCGCAATTATAGTTTTAAGTACAAAAATCGGGAAATTTTTTTTAAACATTTCTTTTTGGAACTGAAGGGTTAGTTTAGCATTTAAATAAAAATTTATTTTATCCATGTAGTTGCTCAGGGGGAAAAAAAACTTAAGGAACCAGTTTTTCCCCTGAGAGCAGCGGTGGCTCAGGGGATAGAGCTTTCACCCCTTTCAATGAAGTGTCACAGGTTTGAATCCCAGCTGTGACTGGTTGATATGAATTCTGCTCCCAGCACGCACCAACCTCAGTGGTAACGTAAAATATCCTCAGTGGTAGACGGCGGGCTAACCATGGGAGGTTTACTTGGTTTTCTTCTCTATGTGACGCAAATGCGGGTTAATTCCACCCAAAAATTCTCCACGTAGGATAGTTTGTTTAATAATGTTTAATTCAGAAGTTCTCTTATCTTCTGGATTGTGTTCAAAATTATAAGCCTACGGAGTTGAACATTGTGTTTTTCGTTAAGAAATTTTCTCAAAATCAGCGTTTTTTAGAAAATGCATTTAAAATGCTAGAAAATTCTATAATGTAAAAAAACACTGACAACAAAAAGTAAATTCGAAAATTAATTTCTGAAAATGAATTTTATTTGTCCTAAAAAATATAATTTATTCAAATAAAAAAAGGTCAAAATAATCAAAGCATAATAAATAAAAAAAATAAAATTAATTTTTTTATTTCTACTTTTGTTTTTGAGGGCCAACTTACGGTTTCGGTTGTCAGCATATGAAAAAACAACCATAGCATTTCTAAAAATCAGAGATTTCAAAAAAATTGCAAAGGTTTTTGGAGAACGAAAGAACTTGTCACACATGGCTATTACAAAAAAAAAAAAAAAAAAAAAAAAAAAAAAAAAAAAAAATCTAAATTTTCATCGAAATTGCTGATTTTCACCAGTCCTCATGCCTTTAAAAAGCAAACCTAGTTTTTTTGTTACAGTATGTCCCAAATAGAACGCAACCCACGAAAAACAAGGAAATAACGCTACGGACGCCAAAATCTGTCGCCAAAGGTTAGTTTGTTGGAACCCGCGGAAAAATTGTGTTGGTTACAACATGATGAAGCCACTGCTCACTCATCTCTTTACTTCAGTATTTTTTGGAGAATGCCCGATTTCTAGAAAGATTGTGGCCTCCCCGAAATCCGGACTATTCTTTGGGGGGGATATTTTAAAAATGTTGTGCGACATGTATCTCCGAACTAAAGGCGAAAATTTGATCACGAAAACAAAAATGTTTTCTCAAAAATGTTGGCTGAAGTCTTCGATTATCTTGTTGAAACGTTAATGGAGGGCATTTTCAACAGTTTTTGTTATTTGTGTTCAATAAACATTTAATAAACATTCCTTTTCTCAATTATCCATGTATCGCTTTTTTAGATTGCGCTTTATTTAGGATACAGTGTAGAAAACTATAAAAGCGTTTTTTATTGATTCCTTTAAACTTACAGTTTAATTCAATTGTAAACGCACCTTAAGAGATTAAAAAAAAAAAAATTCAAACTTTTTAAAGAACTAAAGTGACTTCATTAACAAAATAGTGACGATTTACTTGTTAATGAAGAAAAGGCAAATATGCGTGACTTGTTAAAATTGCATTCATGCAGGAATTCCAAAATTGTATAAATCGCGTTCTTATTCGGAGAAATAACAACAAAAAAGTAACTTAAATAACATTGATGTCTTTGTGTAAGCCTCCGTTGTGATGTTCTTTTAATCCCTCATATATAATTTAAAATAGGAAAAAATTACACCTGTAGCTTGAAACTTTCAATGATTTTTATTTTTAAATTGTGGTAATAACTAAAGCAAAACTATATAACGCAATTAGATAAAATTTTGTGAGACACTTTCTTTTTTTAAAAGATGTTTAGGTTTGTTTTATATTTAGAAATAAACTACATACTTTTAATAGGGTTGATTGTTTAAGAGTGTTTTCTGAGAAATTAATTTTTGGTCGAATCAAACTATGATTCATATTAGATTAAAAAAATATAGTAAATAGTTGTTGTGAGTTTTTAAAATTGAAGTGACAGTGAGATTAGAAAATTTTCATTTATTTTATAAGAACTATTTTATGTGGTAATTGGTTGCCTTTCTCTCAGGAAGGTCTATTATAAGGAAAAATTAAGTATTAAAAGAGGCGTAAAGCTTTGAGCACTGCATTGAAGGGGGAAGAATAAGTGAAAGATTTTGAAATTCTTTCGATTATCATAAACAAGCATTTCTAAACATCTTTTTTGCAGACTTAATTAAAAATTAATTAAATATATTTTTTTAACAATATTTTTTTCTCTAGGTGAAAATTTTATTTTATAATTTCATGATCGATGTTGAACAGCCAACCCAATCCGAATTTAAGACACATCACAAACAAACATAACATTAACAAAAAACGTTTATTATAGAATTTTGTATGTAGATTTTGTACAAAGTTAGCTATACTTTGAGCTAAAAGCTAAGGTCTCATTTATTATTTTTATGAAGTTCTTGATAAGAATATTTAGAATTTTTATTTAAAAATTCAATATTAAACAATATATTTAGTTCTATTTCATTACCTTTTTTGAAAATTTTAAGACTTCAGTTCAAAACATAGATCATTACATTATTAATATAGAAAAAAATTATTCTGAAATTTATGCATTAAAATTTTTTGCAGACCTCTTAGCGTGACTTGAAAAAAACTGTAGTTTTTTAGTTCAAATTTCCCCTTATTAAAAAAAAAAAACCTTATAAAATGATTTAAACTTTAATTTTATACTTTTAGCATTCCTACTCACCAAACACAAAATCAAAATTTAGTTTAGTTTTTTTTTAATATTTTTTAAAAAATCATGTTGAAATCAATCTGATACCTTATAGGCGTCCATCTTTGAAAGCGTATGATTGCAGAGATGCCAATAAGTTTTAATAAATTGATAGCCAATTAAATAGTTAAACTAGTGGAATAAGGAGAATTACGCCTACTCTTTTAAAGTGCAACTGAGAGATAAATTCAATAAAGTTGCATTTCATATATGATTTCATCTCTGCGATTGATGTAAAGCGAGTACACTAATCTCTTATTTTGTTTTTCTCAAAAATGAAACTTTTTCTCGGGCGTCGAATGAATTTATCTCACGTTATAAATTAAATTAAATAACTGGTTAACGAAACTGAATTGTTAGTATAGCCCCTGAATGTTAATTTATAACATTGTATTTATTATTTACTTAGCTTTAACCCATCACAAAAAAATGGTCTAAGTATAAAAAAGCGCCTGTGAGAAAAGTGGTCAGACACATTTATTCATAATAAAGAGATATTTCTTTCTGTTATCTACCACTTTAGAATTAAAAAAAACAAAAAAAAACACACGCACACACTTTGCATTGGCTTCAGTTTCAAATATAAATATTACATAGCTATTCTTTTTAAATTGGTCTAATTCAGATACGTTTTCTTGAGTTGCCTATTTGCAATTAACTGCTATGAATAGACAAGTGCCAAAAGGCAGACACCTAAACAAATACTTTTATATTAAAGTAAAATAGTTGTATTATTAGTTTATTACGCAGGGTCCGCGCTAACATTCGTCACAAGCGATAAAAACGTACATTTGGCGAATAAAATTATGTTTTGGCGAATTATTTCTTCCACTGGAAAGAAAACTTATTTTACTCGATCCTCAAAATAACGTCAAAATGAATTTTTTTAAATAAATCATTATTTTTCATTTGATTATAGTAATTTTCGGTAAATCAGCAGCATAATCAATTAGAATTGGGTCCAACAAACTAAAGTAAAATAGTTTTCCTTTGGGGAAAAAATTAATTATAAAAAATAGTCAAGATTTGGATTTGGGGATGACTTTCGAAAATTGGCGAATACTTTTGATATTTGACTAACTTACTGGCTAATATTTTGAAATCCTTAACGCGGTTCTTATTATGCTGGACAAACTATTTCGCTTCCGCAAAATCAATCCTAATAATGAAACACTTAGGCTAATACCTTTTTGTAAGAAAAGAAACATTTTTTATAACACATACAATTCAGTAAATATCTCAAAAATTACACAAAAAGCAATCTTGAATTAAAACTAAAATAAATTAAATTTTTATAATTTTATTTTAAATTCAAAAGTTTCCTTTTGAGACATTCTTACTAACCGATCAATAACCACGTGTTTCACTTCATAAGCAAAAGGACTTCGATATTTTCTTAGAATTTCTGAACGATCGACGGGATCGGGAAAACGAAAAATGCGGGAACGATAGATCGATGCCTGACTATCAGAAAAATGTTAATTGGCATATTAAACAGCTTCAAAGATTCGAAATTTTAAACAGATCTCAGTGGGCAACATTGAAAAAAAAAGTTTAAAATACCCAATTAGACAAGAAAAAATAGAAACTTGTAATCTAATTACTTCTTAAGTTTTAATTACGTAAAATGAGCAACAAAAAAAAGAAAAAAAAAAGAAAAAAAAAGAAAACCGCCCTGAATAATTTCTGATCTAATGATCAGAACTTCAAGTTTTAGGACTACCTTAATGGTTCGAGGGGGTGACTTCAAATATGCTAATTATTTAGTGCAGATGATATTTTAAGTTATGAAATTGAAAAAGTCGTATATTTAAATTCAATATCTCAGAAATTATTCAACTGATTTCGCTCAACTTTTTGTATTCTGCCATGTAAAATTAGATGCTTTAAAATTACGTAAAAATTTATGTACCTTACAATTCAAAAGTTTTATGACGGCTTTAAAAAAAGAGAAAATAGTAAATATTTCCTAAAATTTATTTTTTGCAAGGATTTATCTTTGGATTAGCGAATTTTATATTTGTGCGCAAAGATTTTTCAATTTGCTTAAAAATTTCTCGAGATATGGCGAAATACGCAAAAAATAAGATTAACATCAAGGGGTTTAAAGCTTGCATCGCTTTCCTGATCAAAACTACGGGGACCCTATCTTCTAGATTGCGTCTATCTTCTATATTTTGGAGACCAGAAATCCGAATATGTCGTAAAAAAGGTATGTTTATCCAGAGAAAGTACGTTTGTGTGTCCGAGTTTGCAACTTAAAATATCGTCTGCAGTAATTAATTAGCATATTTTAGGTCACACCCTCGAACCTTTAAGATAGAGTTCTAGAACTTAAAGAGTCAATAATGAGATCAAAAGTTCAGGGTGGTCAGCTTTTTTTTTGGCATACTGTAAGATTACAAAAAAAAAAATATTTACAAATTTACCTGGATTAATTGCGTAAAAGAAATCTTTCCATTCATCTAGCCAAACTTCAGCTAACCTGGCATTGTTATGGTTGACAATTTTGCTTGTACCTCCTGGAAAAGTATAAGGAGTGGATTTTCGGAATACATGTCCAACATGCGAGCAAGTCACTATTTCTAAAGTACCTCCACACATCCAGATCTAAAAATAGAGGAATAAGATTAAAAAACTATGTAATTCAGGATAAATTTTGAAACATATTTCAATTGATAAACTAAATTGATCTTTACTTTATATGACAAAAACCGCAACAGATTTTAAATTATTCATCAGTGCACAGATACGATAATATATTTCTATCACTCAGGGATGAGAGTAGTCAGAAAGTAAAAAAGAGGAAATCCAAGAATGAATATATATATATATATATAATTCATTTTTGAGAA
>NC_092208.1:41412831-41667483 GCF_043381705.1 Parasteatoda tepidariorum | reverse complement strand
TGATCAAATGACTCCAGTGGAAAGAGAAAAGGTGAGAAGACAACAAAGAAAGAGATCCAGAGAAAGTGTTGCAAAATCAAGATTCAACAAAAAGGAAAGGTCATTTAAATCACAACAATACCCATATAAATCACCTTGTTCATTGGGAAAAGCAGTTGCCCGTGCCAAACGGGCATTACCAAAGTCCCCACGTAAAAAGCAGGCAGTAGTGAAACAGCTTATGAAAAATATTGTCCCGAGTCAAGAACGCAATGTTGTAATACAGAATTATATTGGAAAAAATCCTATGAGCAGTGAAACTCTTCAGATAGTTAAAAACTTTTATATAAGAGATGATATCAGTCGACAAGCTCCAGGAATGAAAAATGTAGTAACAGTAAGAAATAGTGATGGTAAAATAAAAGAACAAATTCGGCATTTGTACAATTCTGTTTTGGAGACATTCTCTTTATTCTGTAATGATCATCCCGATATTAAGATTGGCAAGAGTAAGTTTGCTGCATTACGTCCAAAGCCAGGGATGAGAGTAGTCAGAAAGTAAAAAAGAGGAAATCCAAGAATATATATATAAACAAAAATTTGACAAACAAAGTGCGATTTTTGAACTTGTAAACCGTGTGATTATAAATCCCGATGATTAATTTTAAAGTTGTATGAATATATGAATCACATGCATGATTTTAAATTGAGAGAATATGAATCATGATATGAGGCTTTTAAATAACGTGAATATGAAACTATATCGAATTTAAAAAATGCGAAAATACAAATCATGATGCTTAGTTTTTAGATCACGTAAATACGAATCACAAGGCATAACTTTTAAATCGTGTGAATACGAATCCCAGTGTCTAATGTTTAAAGCACGTATAAATACGAAAATCGATGTTTGATATTACAACCGCAAAAACGAGTCACGACATAGGATTTTAAGCTCGCGTGAATACGAATCGCTACATAGGGTTTTAAAAGCGCGTAAATACAAATCGCGATATTGGATTTTGAAATCTCGTAAATAAGAATCATAATGTATGATATTTAAATAGCGTAAATAAGAATCGTAATGAGCAACTTTTAAATCAGGTAAATACGATAATCGATTATTGATATTAAAACCGCGTGAATCAGAATCGAGATATTTTCAGAGTCTGGACTTGGGACTTCTAAAAGGCTTGTTTGTATTGTTTTTATTTAGACACAATAAATAAAAATTTACAAATTTTCAAAAAAAAAAAAAAAAAAGCGGGATATTTATTTAAAAAAAAAAACGAAACTTTTAGAGAATCGAAGTTTTTGATAAAATGGCTGAAAGTCTTGAGAGACAAAAGCGAAAAAAAGATGAAATCAGCTAAAATGTGGAAAATCACATCCCTGCATAAAGGCCAACTAGTGTTATCCCAAGGAAATTATTTTTAGAGAAATTTCTGAGGGAGGATAAAGGACTTCAATACTTTTGCTTCGCGGAAAGTTAAATTCCTCATAAAATATTTTAACTTGTGCAAAAAAAAAAAAAAAATTCCGCGGAAAGTAGCGGGAAAAATGGAAAAATCCGAGAATCCGCGAAAGAATCACACCCCTGAATACTTTTACTACCACTTGATATTTTTTTAAAATAAAAAATCACCTTCCAGGAGTCCCTATAATGATCAACGACGTGAAAAATAAATAAAAGAAAAGCGAAAAAGTTGTATAGCTTCTTTTGTCGATACTGCCGAGAAAAACAATGCTTGCAAAAACCATCATTTCCAACAACAACGTGGGGGGCAATCTGAGGACAAAATTATAGATAACAGTGCAAATATTTCTGCTGGAATGCTGTGACATGTAGCAGAAAGCTATGATTTTTAGTTTTTTTTCCAGCCAGAACCTTTTCAGGAACTTTCAAACAAGTTTTGAAATTTGGCTGGAATAACATCGCACAAATATATTCTTCCCTATTTTTCGAAATAATCGGTTATTTTCGAGTCATCCATCTGTTATGCTTTATGGAAGTGGTTAGCATGTAATGTGAGAAACTAAATTTTGGATGAATTTTTTCTAACTTGTTTTTAAAAACTAAGGATATTATAAAGGCGATACTTATAAATGAAAAAAATATTTTTTTAAATTTTAATTTCGTTACTTAAGTTAACATTTTTTAAAGTAATGCTTCAAAACAGGAATTTTTATTTACATTTCTGGCACGTAATCTTAATTAAATTATACTCAGTTCTTTTGCAAATTTTTAGTTCAAATTTGTCAAATGCATTAAACTAGCTTACATATAAAGCGTTATCACAATGCGCTGTTTTTTTAAAAATTTTTTTATAAAGGCAGGACATAATTTTCAAATTTCGATTCAAATTTTCAAATTCAAATTTGGAGAAATAAAATACTTCCGAGTTACCAACTTTCTCATTTTTGAAAGAAGGACATGTTTCTGAGTTACCAATTTTCTCATTTTTGAGCAATGGACATGTTTCTGAGTTACCATTTTTCTCATTTTTGAAAGAAGGACATGTTTCTGAGCTACAAATTTTCTCATTTTTGAACCATGGACATTTTTCTGAGTTACCAATTTTCTCATTTTTGAAAGAAGGACATGTTTCTGAGTTACCCATTCCCTCATTTTTGAGGGTGTTTTATGCCTAAACGGTCAAACCAACAGGATCCGGCAAATCGAATATATATTTCAGAATCCAAAATATATAAATCTAATCAGAAAAATATCCACCTCTAAACACCTGTTATTTACTTCAAGATAAGTTTCCTGGAATTTAAGATTGTTACGAACTTTGTATAAATTGTATCAGTGAGTATCTGAACAATCCCAAAGAAGAAGTCCCAAAAGCAGCGACAATGTTGAAGAGAGACGCTGTTTTAGAAAATAACTTTGAAGATATCGGCTTCAAGAAAAGATACCGTAAGAAATCATATGAATAATTCAACAAACTTATCAACAGGTGGTGATGAAGCCGATGCAGGTCAGAAGGAGTAATCAAGAGAAGGTAGATCTAGATCTCAGAGAAAAGAGCTTTCCAAATGCAATGATGAGTCGAGGCGAAGGAGAGAATTGTTGAATAATGCAATACCACCAAGGACAGGATCTGATAACGGGAATAAAGTGGCAGTATTCATATTGATTGGGCTGGCTGGGATCATTCTGTTATCTTGTGCATTATTTGCATGTCCCAAGTGATTCACAAAAGAAAGAAGGCTGGAACTGCTTATAACGATGCCAGTTGACATTGAATCCAACTTTAAATTTGAAGGAACCAAACAATGGCATACGTCATAGATTGCCGGGGAAAAACCTTCTAATTGGGAAACAAAAGGGAAAAAAACCACCAGAAAAATATCAAAACAGTATAGAAATAAAAACGTGCAATTAAGAATCATTGAACATTCCATTAAAGTAGAGCTAGGATTCTATAAATGCAGTGAAACATTCCACATCGGAAATGCAGAAGGAAAATAAATATTTAAGATTGGCGCTAGATGTTGCAAATGGAATGGTAATTTTAGATATTTTCTATTTCTTTTTTTTTTAAAAATCAAATTGTTCTAACATTGAAAATCAGTTAAAAAGCTAGAAAAAATTAGATTAAGTACAAAAAATGCATTAGTCAGTGAGTGTTTCCTTAGTACCGATTGCTGAAAGTCATTGGATAAACGAAATATGAATACGTCATCTAAACTAAACCACCGACTTACTAAGACCAAGGCAATGTACTTACAGAACTGTAGTGATACCTCGTTAGGGTTTTAAAATATTACCATAATTGCATGTTGCATATAACGGTTAATTCTTGAACTAATTTTAAAACGTCAATTTATTTCATTGTACTCCCGGTACATTGTTTTACACACCTTCTTAATTTCAAGTGTATAAGTCTTATAGTTTTTGTGTAACAAAACAAAATGTAACGCACAATATAACTGCTATTACTATAATACAGTAATTAGCATGAAATGATAGTAATTTGGTTAAATAAAAATATCCGTTCCAATGCTAACCATATTTCCGGGTATTGGTTGCTAGGTAGTTCTCAATCTTTGCGCTTACCCAATTTAGTAAACACTATAATGAATCAAACTGTATATTCTGATCCTAAAAATCGTTTAAAGCAGATGGCAGTGTTTGGTTCAAACGTTTTTCATCTTTTCCATATTTTAAGAGTTAAAACGCTTTCACAAAATTAATTTAAAAAAAAAACAGTTAAAAGTATACTTATAGAACTTTTACTCTTATTTTAGAAATATTGATACTCAAAACATTGTTTTCAGAGTTTACAAGCAAAATGTTTTGAGTATGATTCAACCATAATTCACAAAAATAAATTTCAATACTACGAACCATCTTTGGCCCTATACTCGATAACGACAACTGGAGGAAAAGATATAATTTTGAAATATATAGGATCTTTGATGGCGATGATATCATTAAATCTATTAAATTAAGTAGAATGAGATGGGCCGGGCATGTAATGAGAATGAGCCCAGAACGAACAGCATTGAGAGTCTTTAATGCAACCCCCTCCAATAAAAGGCCAAGAGGAAGGCCCAAAAAGAGATGGAAGGACTGTGTAGATGAGGATTTTGCCATCCTAAAAGTAAAGAACTGGAAAACTATTGCTGGGAGAAGGGCAGAATGGGAAAAGCTTCTGAGGAAGGCCCAGGCTCACAAAGGGCTGTCGTGCCAATGCTGATGATGACTAAATAAATTGTCGAACCTGGAGAGCCAAGGCTGCACTAGATTGTAACCGTTTAAATATTGGCTTGCACGCAACCTCAATTAAATCTGACGCAACATTTCAACTGTAGAGGTACCAGAGGATGCGAATTATTTTGGAAAACGAAGGATGAACTTAACTGTTGTATATAAGATTGTCGTATATAAGACTATCTCAATATACAAGAATAAACAATCACAAAACAGTGTTTTTTTCTTCTTCTGGTAAGTAACGCCCTCTATGTACTCAACAATCGAAGCTGTCTGCTACGCTTAAGTCCATAATTCTGTCCTGTTAAACAATTTATGGAATTAGAAACATGTTGGTTTTTTGATTTAGACATATTCTTTTAAAATATTTAAACAATTTATCAGGTCCAACATTTTTTTTATGCAAAATATTTTTTGAATTTTAATTAAAGGCAAATTAATAAAATGTTTCTTCAACTGTCTCCTATTTTTAATGTTAATAAAATCGTCTTTTTGTATTTGCAAAAAATAATTTTGATCACTTAATTTACGCGATAAGACTTTATAATAAAGTTTTGACATTTGTATTTTAAAATATTTGAAAAATCCAAAATTTGTCTTCCATAAAACGTTTTTTAAGCTAGAACAATTCGATGAGTGTAGCTGGATATCTTCAACCGTTGTTTAGATAGAAGACTTCTTAATTTAGAGGAAAAACAGTGCTTGTGTAATCCTGGAATTTAAGATCCTGGAAAAGCCTGATGCGTTAAAGTTTAAGTTACTGATCTAGTTCAGCATTGGAAAAGAACAATGAAAAACTGACATTTTGAAAAAGTGCAGAATTTAGAGTTTAAAAATATGTTGAGGTCAACTGGACGTCTAATTAATTTCTGTTTACCGGGTCATTACCCTTTTTAATTAGAAAATATTAATTAGACACTGTTTTTAATTAGAGGTGTTTCATAAAAAGTTTTCTGCTGTAGATGACAAGTTCTTTAAAATGTCACATACAACCATTTCCTACTAAGCAATAGTTAACCTGTTAAAATAAGAAATAATTTTCTTTTTGACGTTGATGTCATATGAGATTACGTTCTTTCCAGAATTTGTCAGAGATGTTCTTTCTGCGACAAGCTTACAAATGAGGCAAAGGATATGACACCTCATCCATATATTCTGATATAACATCCTTATTGCTTCCAGAAAAGTCAGTAAGAAAAATATGAGTTCTGACGATGAAAAAAAGGAAAGGAAAGGTCTTACCCTGAAGGACAATTCCAGATTCTCCCCTCCCCATATGTCCATCCCCTCATCGTACTTCCCGATCTTTTCGAAATAATCCTTATCGATTGAAAAAAGTCCACCAGCCATCGTTGGAGTCCTGGAAAAGAAATAAACGTGAAAGTGACAACGAAGCAAAAAATCTAAAAATAACACTCGCTAATTCTGAAGGTGAATCAATTTTTTTGATGGAAATACAGCTTAGTGTCTAGCTATAGACGCTGTAAAGAAGAAAAAGGAAAATATTTATTCGATTTCAAAAGATTTTTTTATTAAAAAAAACATTTCATTGAATGATTATTTTTTTTATTAATTAATTAATTAGCTTCTATAACTGTAGAACATAGCGAATGAACACAGTGTTCAGAAACATCCAAAAACTGTTTAAAAAACCCATCTTTATTAGAAACCATTTTATTTAACTCCTTGCACTATGCTGAAATTCGGAACAAGTTGTGCCCCACTTATGCACCAGAATGTTCGCGAAAAGAGCCGAAGGCAAGAGAGACAGACAGAGGATAAGAGATTAGGAGACAAGATATAAAATACCTATTCATATAAAAAAAGATAAGAGCCCAAACAGACGTTCTTGTTTAGCCCAAGATTAAGACCACGAGTACGGCTCGTGATATTCATGTTTGGCCCGAAATGTCGATTACGAGCCAGACTCTTGGTATTCACGTTTGACATGAAATTAAACAACGAGCCTGACTCATGATATTCAAGTTTGGCCTAAAAATTTCATCACAAGTCAGAGTCGTGAAAATAGTGCAAGGGGTTAAAGATTTCAAACAATCTAGTGTTTCTTTAAAATGTAGATTTCAGAGAGTTTTCGAAACTTGTTCATCCACAAATTTTACAGTTTATATCAGGGCTCGGAAAACCACCCGTCCTCGGCGGTCAAAAATTCTCCGCGGACAACGAATTTCTCGAATCCGACGTCCGCGTGGACGGCCATTTTCCCGCTAATGTTCGTGATACATTTTCAATTTTTATTATCTTACAAGAGTCTAGCTCCTCAATTCTAAAATGACCCTCTAATCTAGAAATACAGCAACATACTGCGTATGGTGGAATTGATGTTTTCTCTGTCTCGGAGTACTGCAGCGGTGAAAAGGGGTTTTTCAGTAATGAAGCGTTAAACGCAATTATGAACATCTACCTAAATGGGAAACCCCTTTCAGATTTCCGTGCAGAAACCTCTGTAAATCATTGGCTTGATTTTGGAACTGGCAAACGTCATATTTGATTAATTTAAAAAACGCATCGGATAAATTGACATTCCAGATAACTTGACCTTTATCATTTAAATTATTTCATAAAAGAAATACTCGGTTACTATTAGTAATCTAGTATTTCTTTTATTACTGTATAATGTAATCCTAGTATTTGTAATCCTAGTAACTACCAATTCATTGTGCAATTTAAATGAAATAAAATTTTGCAATAAATAAGAGAAAATTATATTTTTATTTAATTTTTAGAAGCTACGGGTTAGTTTCAAAGGAGGACGGGTAAAATTTCTGAGTTTTTTCGAGCCCTGGTTTATAGGAATGCCATGTTTGAGCAATGTTCTTTAAAGTGGAGCCAAATTTATAAGTTAAGGTATTTTCTCAATGTTGCTACAACTTCAATTTTAAACAGTCAGTCGCATCTAGATAATACCAAGTCTAAGATAGTCACTTATTGATCTCAGACATTCTATTGCTATTGTATTTGTGTTTTTATTTGTTTAATAAACTGATCAAGAGGGAACTACAGCGGAACTCGTTTGTAACGAAAACGCAGGGACCGAGATTATTCATTCGTTAAATCGAGATATTTGTTGAGCTAGAATGGGTCAAAATTATCAAAAATAAAATGCTACAAAGTGCCGTGTGAAAATAAAAAATTAACCACAGGGATTAACTTTTGATCTAATGTTCGAAAATTGATTTTGATTAATAAGTCGTATTTTTGAGATTCAATTTATCAGCAATTATTCGACCGATTTCGCTCAAATTTTGAATTTCGCCACGTAAAATTACATTCTTTAAAATTATGTGAAAAATTGTATCTATCAATAACTGAATCTAACAATTCAAAATTCTTTTGACTAATATTAAATAAAATAAAAAAATGATAAATATTTACTGAAAGTTACTTTTTCCATGGAATTATCTTTGGATAAACAAATTTTATAACTGTGTGCAAAATTTTTCAATTCGCCTAAAAAGTTAACGAGATATGGCCAAATAGGCAAAAATAAACTTTGAGGGGTCCAAAGCTTTGAACCGCTCTCCTGATCAAATAATTGGGATCCTATTTTAGGGTCCAAAGACCCGAATTTGTCGAAAAAAAGGTTTATTTATCAGAGAAAGTACGTTTTTATGTCCGATTTCGTAACTTAAAACATCATCTGCACTATTTTGTTAGCATATTTAAGGTCACTCTCTCCAATTGTTAAGATTGGGTTCTAGAACATGAAGTTCTAGATCAAAAGTTATTTAGGGTGGTCCGTTTATTTATTTTTTTCCACACTGTACACAAAAAGGAACTAGAAAATATTAAAAAGTAGTTTATTTATTTATGTTTTATTTACTCTAAGACAGCATTTGAGGTTTTTTTTTGCGATTGAACCCAGACTATTTTTTCCATTGTTTGGGATAAAACACGTATGGCACAAAAAAATATCACTAATACGTATAAATTCCAGAAAAGTTTGTAATTTTGGGTAAACTCCGTGTCTTAGAATGTGGATGTGAGTGATATAATTATTTCGTTCAAATTCTGTGTTTTTAATTCAGCTAGTTTGGGACATGCTCACAAGCACATGAGCAACATTATGCAGATCATCTATTCAATGGATCTTGTAGCAATGTCTTCTGTTAGTTTTTGCAATTGTTTGATTTATGACACAATCATAGAGGATTACATTGTTCTCCTTATTGTTTAGCCCTTCCAAAAAGAAATAAATTTCCCCAAATAAATAATTTTTTCCTGACAGTTTTAATTAATTTTTAAGAAGTTCAGGAAAAATTTCTTGATGAAAACGAGTTATGCTCGCAGTAACAAGGTCTTATCTACACTGAGTAAAAAGTATGGTCAAAACTACCAGACAGTGGTAAAACTTATTGTTTAAAATTTATTGTGTTTCTGGCTCTATGGGAACACCAAAAAGTTCGGCAATTTTTACCGAAGCGCTTTGGTAATGATTTTCATAAAATTAACAATAAAATATAATTTTATAATATACGATAAAATTTGGTAAATGAGGTAAAGTTCGGTAATTTTATAATGATATCTTAGAGCATGGTATAAAAACCATTAATGTGGTTAAATTTAAGTTTTGTATTTTTCATTAAATGTCTGGAAATAGGAACTATAATTTTGAAAACCAGTATTTCCTGAATACCGTTATATTATGAACGGCTTACATTTTGGCTTAATTAAAAAAATTTTTTTTACCAGAAAAATTCTGGTAACATTACTGTACTGTGCAGTTGACACAGTACGGATCAGATTATCAGATTTCTTTCTCTGTGCAGACTTTTTAACATTGAATCAAACATTAAATTAAAAAATTTCTCGTTAAACCCGGAATCTCGTTATATCAGGGATCGTAGTAAGCGAGTTCGACTTAACTGCATCTGTTTTCATAAAGTGTACGTGTTAGAATGTAAACTAAATTATTAATGTATAATACATAAGTTTTTTTCAGAATGATTTAACAATTTGCATGATTAATGAATTATGCCATTGCGTGACAACAAACTGCATGAATAACTTTAAAAAGTGGCGAAAAAAAATCTAGGCTGTAAAATAAGTTTGGTTAAAGTTTATGAACTGTCTCAAAAATGTGAAGACTTAATACACAGACCTGTTTTGCTTTTCTCTAAACTTGATTTCATACATCAAATCATGTTTATCTACTCTTCTCTTCTTTAAAAGAAATACAAAAATTTCAGGTACGTTTTTTATTTTTAGTTCCGAAACCTCTTTTTTAAAACTGGCTATTTACATTTCTTTAATAACTGTCACGTCACCGAATTTCAACAGTATGTTTACCAGACATTAATTTTAAAAAGCACAAAAAGATTAAATATTTTAATTTTTACTTTATGTATAATATCGAAATTTTTAAACGAAGCATACCGTTTATTGCTCAAATTTTTATTATCTTCAAATGTGAACGAACATATTAAAGCGAAAATGTCTGAAGTGTCTAAGCTATAAACGACAAAGAGACGCATTTATCACCTTGTGGTTTTAGCACAGTTTTAACTTTTAATATTTTGGATTTTAGAAAAAATATGAAACATATGTAATATTACGAAGCTAAATATTGATTCAATAAATATCTTCTGACTATCACAGCTTTCCTAAACAAATGAAAAAAAGGGAGAATAAAAAAATTTTTTTTTGGTAGTAGTAGTAGTGAAAAGGTGGAGTGATCATCTAGATTTTTTTTTAAATATTCCTCAGTTATTAAATATACCGTATCTCGATTTCCAGGATTTTGTATCTATATTTTAATTAATGCCGTGGTGATTAAAGTAAAATGCAAACAAATTTAGAAAAATAAAAAATAAATATTAAAGCAAAAAAGAAAAAAAATCTGCTAAACACTGGAAAATGTTTTCCATAAAAATCATAAGAGATATCAGCTATGAATGATCAAAATGCGTAATCTAAAATAAAGCAAGCGATATCAACTATGAATTATCAGAATGTTTTATCTAAAATAGCGTAAGAAATACCTAGCTATAACTAATCAAAATGCGTAATCTAAAATAGTGTAAGGTAAGAGATATCAACTATGAATAATTAGAATATGTAATTTAAAATTGGGCAAGCGATATCAGCTATGAATAATCAGAAAGCGTTATTTAAAATAGGGCAAGCGATATCAGCTATGAATAATCAGAATGCGTTATCTAAAATAGCATAAGAAATATCAGCTATAAATAATCAAAATGCGTAATTTAAAAGAGCGTAACAGATATCAGCTATAAATAATCAGAATCCGTAATTTAAAAGAGCGTAACAGATATCAGCTATAAATAATCAGAATCCGTAATCTAAAATAAATAGGAATAATAAAATTTGTACCTAACTTTATAATTTTGCTCTTTTACCCTTATAAGTAACAATGCGAGGAATTTAACTGACTTCTATAGTTTCAATTTAAATTTGGTCAAAAGTTTAGAAATCTGCAATTCCAAACTGAGTAAAAAAAGCTAAAAAAGTTTTTACCATAAAAATGCTTTAGCAAGAGAATTAAGCTAAGAATAGAAATACATTTGAATTCGTTATTTACTGTAACTCCAAGGATTTGTTTCAATACTCAAGAACGAAAATATACGTTTATGATGGTTCTAAAGGACTTCCTTGGAGGGAAACAATTTGTCTAAAAGAGAAATTCAATGCGTATCTTTAATAGTTAAATAATGAGGATTAGATGAACATTGTTTACTGAGCTGCTCGATTTTTACTTAACTCGCAATGTCGATGTATCGCAAATATTGAATCGGAGAATTGGACTGCTTTCAATTAAGTTGGGAATCTGCAAAATTGAAAAGCGAAAGAAGGAATACTACCATCTTCGAAATGCAACTAAGCCATTTAAATTCAGACTTATAAATGTTTACAAACAAAGTCTTTATGTTAAAAGAAGTTTGTAAATAAAATGTAGATTTCACTTAGGGTTATTGATTTGTTAAATAATTCAACATTAACTCAGTATTTGAAATTGCCTTGTTGTTTCGATTACACTGAGTTGGTAAAATTAAATACGATTCAGTAAGCTCTTTTACAGGAAGATGATTGAAATTTAAGTGTGTAACCATGATTTACAAGAAGTCCCTAAAATAATCTACGATATGAAAAATAAATTAAAGAAAACGAAAGCAGATTAAAAAAATTGTTTGTTATATTCTGCTCAGGAAACAAGCTTCCATTTCTTTAAATTTCAAAACCAGTTACCACATTTCTCAACAGATGCCGCTGAATGCACCACGTTGTTGCAGAGAATGGTGGTTAGTTTGAAAACATTGATTTATAGTTTTTACACTTAAGCAGCGTTATATTTTGAACTTTTTTTTCTTAACCAATTTTGAAACTAGACGAGAATAAATCCTTTAATTGCCCGAGCGAATTGCAGCAAAATATCTTTTTGTTTAAACAGTCGAGCATCTTTGGGAAAGGTAACAGAATGTAGTAAAAAAAGTCGAATTGGTTTGATTGTAGAAAATATTAGCACTACTCTTTTTACTTTTGTTTTAAAACGTTTAGCCCATTAGTACTCAAATTTTAATATTACGATAAAGTAAAAAATGGGCTTATGAAAAAAAAAGTTGTAGCACATTAGTACATATCATATGTTTAAATTGTTTGAATATTTCAATCAGTTACCCACAACTTTAGTTTTGAAAAGGCACTATTTTTAGAATTCAGCGTCAGATGTAAATGTATATTTTGGCAACACCATATTTGGCATATATACATTTTGGCAACATACATTTGGCATATATATATATTTTGGCAACACCATTGTTAGTGTTAGTTCATTTGTCTTAGTAATAAATTAAGTAGTGTTAAAAAATTAGTTATATGGTAAGTATTTATTTAGATGAACTTTATTTTCTGGTTATCTTCAATGATGATTTACGATGTGCTGAAACGATGTGATGTATTTATGTAGATTAATTTCGTATTTTTATAAATTAAAAAAAAGTAGTTATGAAATAATTAGATTTAATTTTTTATCCTTTTTAAAATGACTGTAAAAATTTTAAACATAGACGTTGCTATGGTGCCGCATACTGTCATACCAATTAGTGGTGACGGATCTAGGCTTTTTTGAGCAATTATTTGATACTTAAATTATGGCTCGAGAGGTGCGTGAGGAAGTAGTATAGCACACAGTAGAGCATTGGGACTTGTTTTCTATCTTATCTCATGACAGAGAGGGGAATTATTTTAATACTTCCTTTGCCTACTATGCGGAAATGTCCCTAACTCAACACGGTGATTAACACGGTGATCAACACGGTGACTCAACACGGTGTAAATCAACTTACGGTGATTTGTGTGATTTAATGGCTATCGGGCAGATTTTAAATTATAACTAAAATTCAATACATAAAGGACTTTGACAATATCGAATATATATTGAAAATAGTTAAAATAGAAATAAAAGTAATTCTGTGCGGGCTATAGCTATACGGTGAAAAAATTGGTTTAAAATATTGTTTAAATCTATTTGAAGCATTAGTAATGGAGAAGGGGTTAACACGTTGAATGCCATGGGGGTCACCGGCGACCGGCACTGAGTTTGTTCGTAGAGCCGCGGGTGTCACCGGCGAAGCCAAGGCTATTAGAAATTTTTAACAGTGCGTTCGTAATTCGAGTAAATTTTTAATTTTTTTAAAATATTATTATCGTTAGTAAAATGGTTTGAAGAAATTAATGCAATATAGAACACACAAAAATAGTTTTATTTATATACACAGAGATGCCAACTTGCTCCGGACAGCGAATAAATATTTTCAAGTGGTAGTTTATTAATTGTGATTCTTAGTTTAATAAATTCAATTTAGTAGATTTTTATCAGCCACTATTTCTAAACAATTCGTAGGCTTATATAATTCATCACTTTTTTCAGATCTGTCCTGCTAAACCTTTTAAAAAACTAGCAAAATCTGTAATATTTGCAAATTTAGTTTGTAGTTATTTACCGTTTGGCAAGGCGGGCAAGCCATGTAAAATTAGCGTGGCATTCAACGTGTTAAAAAATTCGAATATTTAAATACAGTTAGGATAAGAATTTGGCTTGATTACCATTAAAGTTTATATGCTATACAAAATAATTTTGAAAAGTGGTCGCCAAAGGCAGCTAATATTTATATAATATGGAAAGGAAAACAACCGTTAAATTCATAAAACATTGCAATTTTTTTCTTTCATGCAAAAAAAAAAAGATAAAAAAAAAACAAGAAGGAAATAGGTTAATTTAAACTAAATTAACCCCTTTTAAGTTAAATACTTTCAATCATTAAAAACAAAGTAGTGGTTTATAAATTATTTTACGTAGCGTCAAATTCAGACAACAACAACAACAAACAAAAAATTAATTTTCAGCTAAAACAAATAAATAACGAAAAAAGTACTCAGCGAGACAATAAGTTTCGTCGAGCGAAAAATGAGTATGACATGAAAAATACCTGAATAGAATTTTTAAAAAAGGGACGATGACGGTTAATTTTTATTTCTTCAGCACAGAGGCTAAAAATAGCAAATCCTATCTATTCTAAACGACGTGAAAAGAAGTGAAGGCGTAAGGGTTAATAAAACGGCACAAGCAAAATACTTTTTATTTTGTTATTCTTATTTTTTATTTTTACACTTTACACCATTCTGAAGTGGAAAATGACTTAATTATATGTTTTTCCTCTCCACACGGATGATCTTATTGCTCACAAACTTTGCGCGATACTTTTCGCATGATAATTTTAAGTAAATAAAAATGAGAAGTACAAATAATTACTCCGTATAATAGTTTTAAAAATTGTAATTTTTATTTTTTTTTCTCTCCATCTTTCTATTTTAGAGAAGATGGTATTAAGAACATGTCAAAGAACACCAGGCGTGAAATTAGTTTTGACGCAAATGGAGTTATTTTCGTAAGCGTGATAAGAAAAATAATGAAGAATTTGAGAAATAGTGAAGCTTGAACGATACTCCAATGGGGGATGCGTTCTGCTGTTTCATCAGGAGCACAAATTATAGTGCAAAAGAAAAACACGAAATTATAATTCCTTTCCAGACAAGAACGTCAATTTTTTAGTAAGAGACGAAAAATAGTGAATAAATATAATGAAAAATAAATTTGGGAAGTTTGTAGCATCAGCACCCCAAAGGAGACGCATTTTCTCTTTTAATCAAGGGTGTAAATAACAATTATTATTTATTTTTTTAGATTAAATATTAAAAATAGAAGATGTTATTACCAAAAGTTAATGATGAAAATATGAAAAATATAAGAAATAGAGAAGATGCAAGAATAAGTTATTTTCTTATGGGATAAACCAGTCTTAAATTTAAGGTCTTATTTGTAATGATATTTACAATAAATATTGGACGTAGTGGACACAGAGGTTAAAGAATCAGAATCTGGGCAGGAGGTCCCGGGTTCAATCCTTGACTCCGCTAAAACCCACCTAGAGCATGCGATATACGTGCTCGTAAAATCACAGGAATAGAAAGTCCCGTGGTCGGTCGTTGAGCAGTACTCATGGGAACAAGGATCTGGTGAAAATTTCCTTCCCATTCAGATCTATGGATCTGGTGAAAATTTCCTTCCCATTCAGATCTATGTCTTCATGAATGAGTGGTGGTGCCATCTATCTTTGAAGTTTTGAGCTACGATGTACTTTCACCCTTGCAGCGCTCTCTTGTCAAATTAAAGACGCACCTTCCTGACTTAATTCGAAAAAGGCAAATGGCTGGCGAGTTTGGATTCTCCAATGGTCATTATAAGAAACAATGATGATAATAATCAAAGTAACTTCGTGTTAAAATGATTAGTAGGGACAACTAGAGTCCCTACAAAACAATTTAAAACTCCTTCCCATGAGGTGAACCGGTTCGAATCCCAGAGAAGCTTGGTCGATACGAATTCCGCACCTGGTTCGACTACAGTGCTGCAGATAATTTATAGTCTATCAATGCAAAGAACTCCTCTCGTCACTAAGTTTAAGACCGTCTGATGCTATGGAAACAAAATAGCGCATTTCAAGAAAGGGAGCTTCGCAGTAGATCCATCCTTTCGCCGACCTGATCTATAACCTGTCTTAAATAATGACCCAACAACCTTTCATTAAATAGTTAAATCTCGTTCGTAACTATAGTCTCTGTAAAGTATATATATATATATATATATATATTATATAATCGTAACTATAATGCTCCAGACAAATGGTGAAGGGAGTTCTTAACTTAGACTTAACGCTACTTTTGTGTAGTTTGGCGTGACTCTTCGGTTGATAAAAAAAAAAACAAAAAAAAAACGAAACTTTAAGAAGTGTGGTAATCTTTCAGACAAATTCGAAGCAACTTGTCTCTTTTCTAACAACGTTACAGAGAATTTAGGGGCAACCAATGAACTTTTATTTCCAATGAGCTGCATTATCGGTCTTGCCGATGAGCAGACCTAGTGCGTTCTCCAGAGGTGATATCCACTCTTTCAGGACCACCACAATGGGTGAGATAACGTTGGTCATGTTAATTTGGACGTCTAGTTTCTGCCACACTAGATGGTAGCACCGAGACTCTATTTGGATGCTAAAGTGCACAAGGAATTTAATTTTGCCGGAAATGCCAAGAGCCAATAAGGCACTCCAGGGATCTTTTACATGCCGCATAATCATACGACATGGCGGCTGAGGATTTTCTGCATCCCGAAAATCCGGTGTCTGGGACGGGGATCGAACCTGCAGACTTGGGCTCAGAAGGCCGACGACAAACCAACTGCGCCACTACAATGAATTAGAACCAATGAACTAGATACCTTCAAATTAAGGGGTTAAATATTTATCTCAATTATACATTTTAATCAGAATGCAATCAATTTCATAGATAGATTGGTGTACACTCAGTTAAACAACAACTCTAGCACATCGAAATGTTAAATAAAATAGACTTTCTTACCTAACGGGAAGTGTCCTGTCACCATTCCGACGGTCCACTTCTCGTTGAGGTACCCTGTACCACCGGAAGTTCATTTTCCAGTTGAAACCACCCCAAGTCATATCGGATGCTGGAACATATTCAAAACTCGTATCGCTGATGACGTCGATGATTGGGCAGACGACACGTGTCCTTAATGGAGAAAGGAATCAAGTAGTAATATTTAATGAACAAATGACTCAATAAATCAAAATAGATGTTAGGTTTCGTAGCACGCTACTCATACTTAAAAATAGTAACAAAAACTATTTCCACACTAGCTCATCTAGATATCCTGGAATCTTGTTTTATTCATATGAATGCTGATTCCCTTGTTAACGGCATTAGTGTCTCACGACCTCTTCATAGTGCGTGGAAATGAATTTTACCATGATTTGTTCCTATCTGATTTGTTCCTTCGTGTTCTGTTTTTCATTTTTTTTTCTCTCGGCTAATGTTTTTATTATTTTAGTTTTGTTTCTAACCTTTATTTTTCCATTTTTCGTTGAAAACTTTACGTTTTTTTTTAATATTCAAATGACTTTTGTTTCTTCTCATTCTCATCTGGCAAGTCTTAAAAATGAGCTCTTGTTTTTGAGAGCTTGAAACATGACGATCGTTATTTCCAATTTGTGTATTATTGAAGCGAATGAAGTTTTTAATCAATTAATATCTTATCACTTCAGTTTCTTTTTATTATTTAACCAAAAATGAGTTTTTTTTGTAACGTAAATAACTTATCAACACGAAAATATATTAAAACGTCTTATAATCGTTATTATAAATTAATTTCAGAATAATAGGGATGTGTATTTCATACGCAAATTCCAAGAATGATCTTTGTATATATTTTTTTATTAAAACAAACTTTAAAATAGATGGTAAAATTTTACTAATTTAATTAAGTGCGATAAAGACAATTTCATCAGATCTTCACAAATTTTGAGAATAATTTTTATAGGAATGTTACCCAATGGATTAAATGGATGGATAATTTTCAATCAACTGTTGTAATTTCCAGGCAATCTTTAGAAATGTTTGATTTAATTTCCAAGAAATAATTGAGAAATATCGAGAGAGAAAGTGAGAGTGTTTTATAAAGCAAATTTTAATTCACTGGATTAAAATATTATAATGAAATATATTAACGGTTTGTTGATTTTATTATTATTTTACTGCATCTCAATTTATAATTAAATAAACTGATTTATAATGAGATAAAAATTATTGAGCTAAAACTTCGCCATTTTAATAAACAGAAAAAATATTGGTACGTAGACGCTTTTTAATTTTCGAACGTTAACTGTGTAAGAAAAAGATATAAAGATTGGTAAATTTGCTTCGCATGAAGAACGTTGACTCCTTTGTATTTTCTTTTTGTTTTGTTTCGTAAAAATAAAAATATAATCATAGAGAGGGTTAAATTACACCAGTCTTGTTAAACAATTAAAAATTAAATTAAAATATAAAAGTTGAAATAGTATTTAATTTTTGGTTAGTAAAATTTTAGAAGCACATTTTTGTTTCTTAATTTCGTGCTTCTAAAGTTCGTTGTTGTTTCCAATGCCACTTGCCAATACTAGCAAGCTTGCTTGGTGAAACCAAGTGAAATTAAAGCAGAGGTTTCTTGTTTTTCAGTGAGGTAATCTATGGTCAAGAATACTGCGTCACAGTTCTGTTTATAGGGCGGACCCATTCATACGTACACAGATCGTAAATTTGATCTGAACTAGAGAATGATCAATCTCCAATTCAGTACCCCCAGAGGTGTGATTTGTTATGGGAAATTTGTAACCCGACAGATTTAGCGTGTACCAGTCACCATTTACTATATGGGGTCTAAAATTTATTCTAGAGAGTTATCTTCTTAATAAAGCGCTCATTTACCCTAAAGCTATCGCTGATGACCGTGGATTTTCTACAAATATTATTGTAACCATAATACCATATAAAATAAAATTAATCTCGCATTCCAACAAACCCTCGAGTGCGAAAATTAATTTGTTCTTTCTTACTGTCCGAAAATCAATATCTGAATAGCTAAGATTTTTTCTATATTTGTCTTTAAATAGCTTTCTTCTCTGTAAACTAACTAAATTTCCTCAACCTTTAAGATCCTATTGCTGGGGGTATTTATCAAATTTATTATCAGTGTGTCTTGATAGGGCAATCTAAACGCACACTTAAACTTCGATTTAACATTAAGGATATGTCCAAAATCAACTTAACACGGAAGATATGTCCAAAATCAAAACATTAACCGCTCTTTTATTACAAAGTTGGAACTCTTACCACAGGTTTCACTGCTGAAATCATTCAGATTCAACACTAGTATTCATCTACCGAATTTGATTTTTGGGAATCACTCCTTATTTTGAAAAATTTCAATTATTTCGTTTATGATCTTTTATGTTATCCAACCCTTTCCCAATGTATGGTATGTATTCTAATTTCATCTTTTGGCCCCCTGGGTTTCCCGTCAAATTCCCCTCACACCTGTTTCTTATTACCCTTCTTTTTATTATTTAGTTCAAACTACCTTTATCTTGTTCGGTTAATCTACTACACTCCTGTTTATCTCTTTCATTTTCTACTGTCATTTAATGTTTAGACACCGAGGAAAGTTCTTGTCGGGAGAACCGAAACTGTAGCAAAGTTGACTGTAGTTCGTTCGATTCTGTACTTAATTCTCGTTTTTCACTTCAGCCACAATTATTATATCGAAACTTAAGTTATTCTAAAATTACTTCTCACGAGATTTTTGGAACAAATCTTAAAATTTTTTTTTATTTGAAAGAAATTAAATGTAAAAGTAATGAACAACAATTACATAAAGAGAATGTTTAGAACTTTCATTTTCAACTTGTTATTTTTGGATGCGTTTACAAAAAAATCAACAAATCATTAAAGCTAACTTTTTTTCGGCTCCCACGTTTTGAATTTTCGAAAAACCAGTCACCCAATACTTTGAAAAGTGAGATTGAGAGAACTTTCAAAGAAAATTGAGCCGCATTGAAAATTTTGACAAAAAATGCGAATGTTACAACAAATTTGCCTCATTACCAGATCATATTCGTACATCAAAGTTTCATATATCGTATACTCCATGAATCGATAAATAAATTCAGAGTTATTAATTAGAAACCCCAAGTTTTCCAAAATTACTTCTTGCGTGAGTTTTCGGACCAGTCTGAAGGATATCAAAAATAAATTTCTTTTCAAGATTTTTAAGGTAGGAAGAAAACTATCGTTAAAAACTTTTAGAAATGATAAATCGACATCAACTACATAAATTCTATTTTTAACTTGTTATTTTTGAACGAGTTTTACAAAAAGAAAAAAAACTTTTAACACCATTAAAACTAACCTGTCTTCCGCGATTCGATCGAGGAGGGGTTCTAACCATCCAATTGTGCACTCGCAATGAGCGTCTAAGAAAGTGATCACTTGACCTTTCGCCTTTGCAGCTCCTATTAGACGAGCTCGAATTAATCCAGATCGTTTACCAGTTCGCAGCACCTAAAACACACATAAAAGCTACATCTCAACAATAAAACAGTTAGAACACACAAAAAAGGTACATATCAACAATAAAACAATTTAAAACACACACAAAAAGTTACATTTCAACAATAAAACAGTTTAAAACAGACACAAAAGCTACATCTCAATAGTAAAACAGTTTATTTGCAAAGATTTCTTTAGAAATTGAGCCGTAAGTTTTCTTTAATATTCTTAAAACGAGAAACCAATCAAATTTCGCCTCAAGTTAATAAATTAAGAATTTTAAAAATACATTTGAAAAAAATCCTTTTTCTTTCTTTGAAAAGTTTTCGAAATGTTAAAATATATTTTTTATAAAATTTTGTATAATTATTTAAATTTTTTTTAAATGTTAGTGGAAACATTTTATATATGACACTTAATTTTGTTAGAACATTTGCCAGAAATTTTCCAATTGCGATGCATAAGTATTCTGTATAGTAGTTGTGTCTTATGGATAGCTAAGTATATTTATTCATTTTGCACAGTTTCATTAATTTTTTGGTAGGATATTGGTAACGCCAGTAGGATATTGGTAATAAAACACTAAAATATGCTTCAGCAAATTTAAATGCACAAAACCGTAGGATTTACGCAACAATCAATAAAATATTGCTACCCATTTGAATATTTATTTAAATAGAATTCATCATTCAGAAAACAATTCATGTAATCAGTAAAAAAGGGAAGTGTAAATTATTTTTTATTAAGAAATCGTAAGTACGTGGTATTTTTTCGATATAAAATTTCCGTAATCATCATTATTGTGAGATTTTATATTTTGAAACAATCCAAACACTGCCCTTGTAAATGAGTGGTAGTGTATGTTTACGTTGGACTTAAATTAATATTTTCTTCTATTAGCAGCTTTTGCTAAGTATTCAGCCCTTATGAATTTTGATTAGAATGTCTTGCTTTCACTTTTAAAAATGCTAATAACTAAATGATTGTACATTTAATTTTACAATTTCAAATCATAATTAAATCTGTATGTCTATTTTTTTTTGCAATTTCAACGATAATAATTAAATGATTGTGCACAGATTTTTTCCAATTAGATGTTAATAATTAAGTGATTGAACTAAACTTTAAAATGCTAATAATTAAATGATTATGAGTCTACCTTTTGCAATTTCAATGTTAATTAATGATTGCGTGTCTATATTTTAATATGTTAAAGTTTGTGCGTCTACTTTTTACAATTTTGAAAAATCACTTGATTTTTTAAAAATGGCACTAAGCGCTAATTTGTTAAAAGTGCACTTGTAATTTGCTTACATTTTAATTTGTAATTGGATCTTTGATAGGGTCAATGATATAAACTAAGAAAATCTTCTAGCTAAATAGTATTCTTTCAATAATAGATATGATTCATAAGGAAAGGCTGTTTTGAAATTTAAAAAAAAAATTAGATTTTTTTTATGAATTTTTAGTAAATATTAGTTAGCAAATAGGTAAGAACCTAAGTTGAAATCGAAAATGAGGTGACAAAGTCATGCGATAGCAATATTCAAATATTCAGATGGTAATAGTATTGCGTAGAAGACGTATATATGGGTGGTGCTCTGGCAGGACTTTTGTCTATGTTGAAGATATCCAATCGAGAATATTTCTGATGTAATTATGACAGCAAGAGGAGAATTAACAGACTTTGAACATGGAATGGTAGTTGGAGCTAGACACATGGAACATTTCATTTCGGAAATCGTGAGGATATTCAGCATGCCTAGATCTACTTCCCACCTTGGACAACGCAGTAGTCCACCACCTGAGCTTGATTACCGAGATTGACGATTTGTGAGTAGAATTGACAATGTTAACAGAAAAGTAACATATTGCATGAAATAATCGCAAGCATCAATACGGGAAGTAAAATGGACGTGTCCGTTAAGACAGTGGGACGAAATTTGATATAATGATTAGTCTGTAATGGGATATGGAAGCAGAAGACAGACTCTAGTGCCTTTTCTAACAGCACATGACGTCCAGCGCCTCTTCTGGGCTT
Organism: Parasteatoda tepidariorum; assembly: GCF_043381705.1. Classification (NCBI taxonomy): domain Eukaryota; kingdom Metazoa; phylum Arthropoda; class Arachnida; order Araneae; family Theridiidae; genus Parasteatoda; species Parasteatoda tepidariorum. The sequence continues at coordinate 41,645,266 of NC_092208.1, read as the reverse complement.
GTGACCATATTGGTTGAACCCTGTAAAACTGTAGCTTGGTCAGACGAGTCATGATTTTAGTTGATCAGATCCGATGGGAGAGGTCGAGTGTGGCACAGACCCATGAAGCCATGGAACCAAGTTGTCAACAAGGCGCTGCAATATGGTGGTGGCTCCATAATGAGGTGGACTACTTTTTCATGGCATGGACTGGATCTTATGGTCCATTTGCATCGATCGTTGACTGGAAATGGCTATGGTCAGCTACTTGGGTGCTACTTGCAGTCAATCATTACAGTCATAAACATTATTCAAACAACGATGCTATTTTTATGGATGTCAATGGGCAGTTTCAAGAGGCCTTTATTGTTCGCGACTGGTTTAAAGAGCATTCTGGACAATTCCAGCAAATGATTTGGCCATTATGAATACCATCAGATATTTATGGGATATAATCGAGAGGTCAGTTTGTGCATAAAATCCTACACCCGCAACACTTTCGCATATATGGAGGCTGCATGGCTGAATATTTCTGCAAAGACTTCCAACTACCTATTGAATACATGCCATGCCGATTTTCGGCTCTTTGTGGAGCAAGAGAAGGTCTGACTTTTGTCCCCTCAGTGTATATTACAGAGATATTTAAAAAGTTTTAATAAAGAATATCAATTCATCGTGTATTTTTTAAAAAACAAAGAATTCCAAATTTAAAAGTAAAATATCGCATTTAAAATTAAAATTCTGAATCACGGAGTACAAAATACTTTGAAAAAAGCAAGTTCGCATTAATTTTTATACTAATTCAAAACAAAAAATTTAAAAATAATTAAATAGACATCAAAGTTTCTCTTAGTTTTAAGGAATTTAATATCAAACAAATGTCTGTCTGATAAAATCTTAGATAAACAGATAGCATTAAATGTCCAATAACTCATTTCATTGCTTTGGAAATTAAATTCAATTAAAGAAAAATCGAAGAAAATTCAGTTAACTCTATCTGTCAGCAGTTTTTATTACTTTTTAGTAATACTGATGAGATTCAAACAGGATTTAATTAGTTTTTCCAATTTTAGTATTTTTTGTAATAGGGATTATGATGAAAATATTCAATTTCAATTAGAATTTGGAATGAAATAAAAACATAAAATGTATATACATTAAAATAACTTTCTTAAACTTTTATTTAAACAAATATAAAATTTAATTAATAACCTTATAGTTCATTATATCAAAAGAAAAAAAAAAATCAAAAAATAATTTTAATATCAAATTAAGAAAAAAGAAGAAGAAATTTCTAAAGTTTTTTTTCTTCTTCTCAAAATCTAAGATAAATTACCGGCGATGTAAAAAGGGTTTTAGGAAAAGCAAGGTTCGAAATTCTTTCATTAAAAAGCTGAATATTGCTTGCTTATGGGATTCTTAAAATAGAATTTATGATGAAAGTTATCGATTGTTGAAAACAGCTTCTAAATTCGTTAGAAACAGCTAAAAAATTGCTACTGTTACACAACTAATGATTTCTGGAGGTTATTTTTTTCTAGCTTTCGTATAAGTAAGTCTGCTTTTAAACGAAAAAGTTCGCTCTTGAGCGGGAAATATTTCAAGGAAAAATAGTTTTCCCCAGGCAATTAGAATAGGTTTGTGTTATTCAAAAACCTTATAGGTGATTGCGACGGCAAAATCTGACTCACTTTCACTGAAACAGGCAATTTAGATATGTATTCCTCCAGCGGTTGCTGCAAGTAATCTAAAAAAAAGAGAAAGAATATACAGCTTGTTAAAGTACTTGTAAATAATAGCAAGAAATATTTCAATATCTTAAATTCATCAGTTCTCTAAATGAAGAGCTTAGAGGAAGAAGGAACCAAGTGATATTCTGGGGAAAAATAATGCCAAATAATAGATTCCAAACTTTTGGTCAGCTGCATGTATAGTTTGACTACAGAAAGAACTTCTCTCGCCATTAAGTCTCAGAGGTCGTCTGCTGCGATGGAGACAAGAAACAGCAAATTCCAAAGGGGAGAGCTTCTCTTTCCCCACATTCCATTTTTCCTTCTGACTCGATCCAAAACCTGTCTTAAATATTGACCTAACACCCCAACTCGAAATAGTTAAGCATCATAACCATAATTACTGTCCCTGTACCAGACGAATCACTAGGGGAGTTCTTTCCAGAGGCAAAATGTACAGAAAGCTCTTTTTCAACAAAATTCGTCAATCCAGTTTGTAGTGGAAAAAAGTATTTATCGATATATTCTTGCGAATATGTTTAAAAAAAATGTCACTTAGAACTTTCTTCCATTAAAGCTCTACAACTGAAAACACATAAATTTATCATTTTTTTTTTTATCATCAAAGCACTAACAATGTTCAAAGCAATATAGATATGTATTTCCAAGAGTGATTGCTAAAAATAATCAGTCAAAAAATATGTATTATAGCTAATGAGACCCTTATAAATTACTAAAAAATAATTTGCAAAAAAATAATTTGCACCTCAAGCTATTCTATTTTGATCACAGACTTCATTCTAAATTTAATTTATTACTTAAAACACAAATATTTCAAGTTTAATAGTTTAGTGGCACTAAAATTACAGTTAAGTCATAAAAAACTAATTTAGATACGTATTTCTAAAGAGATTGTCGCAAATAATTTGGAGAAAAAAAAGAAGGTAGCAAGAAATATTTGGCATTTTTCCATAGCTTTGCTTTGTTCATAGATTTCCTATAAAATTTAATATTAATTTTATTATATACTATAATTCTTTTTAATCTTATTTAACTAAGAAATCAATATCAACAAAAATATTGCTCTGTCGAAATCTCAAAGTTCAGTTTATTTTAATGAATATTTATAACCTAATTGTGTCGTCTAATTAAATCGTGTTAGTTTTGTTATCTGAGCTGAAATTAATTACTTTTATTTTAGTATAAGAGAATGAAAAATTCTTTGCTTGCTTGTAAACGGCACTACAAGACGTTGCTTTGTGTTTTTCTTTAATTAGTGTATTAAACAAAGAATACAAAAAAAAAATTAAAATAAAAGTAAAATCAGTTTTTTTATGCTAAAATGTTGTAATAGCTTGTCGGCACACAGAAAGTAGCTAGATGTAGTTACACTTAAATTTGCAGTTATTATTTGATTTTTATATTATTCGTGTTTTTTTATATCTTGTGATTTTGTAAACTTCATTTAGTGTACAAACATACTCGTTTGCATGGCGTTTAATACATTATTCATATATGTTAACCTTTCTGCTTAATAATAAGCCTTTGCCACGAGGGAAATTATTTACTACTCTGCGTGGTTGGTAAGGCAATTTTTAAATAAATTTTGCAATCATTTGTTTCATCAAAAATTTCGCACTCGATTGAATTTTTGATTTTATAAACTTGAAAAATCTAAAATTTAAATGAATGGAGTTCAAATAGATAAATACATACACCCTATAACAGCATTAAAATTTTTTAAGAAATTAGTTGCTTAGTTCTGAATGAGAAATCCTATAAAAAAGAAATACAATTATATTCAAAACTTTTTTTGAATACTAGGCAAAGCTCTCAATAAAATAATCTACACAATGCAAATTATTCATATGAAACTGCCCTTTATTTACTTTGAGAATCCTTGAAGGCAAAAACTATGTACATTAAGAATCACAAATTAATATTTGAGAGAAAAAAATCAGAAATGGTACAGTTGACTGGTGAAAAAACATGAAAACACGTTTCATTACCAGATGAAACTTGAAGGTGTATAAAATAATTATTTCTCTATTTCCGGCGATCAAACAAGTTTCGGTGCTCCTTCTTTTATTGTGATTCGCTAGCTTTCGTAGTAATTTGTTTTTTAATAGCTTAAAAAATTAGTTTATGGCCTCTAAATGTTTCTAATTTGTCATTATTTTTAACAAAGATTCTAAAAATATATATTAAAGACGGAAATTACGGAATACGCTGCATAATAAATACATGAAAGAAAAAGGTTTTTAAAATGAGACGTTCTTTTTAAAAATTCAGTTTAGAGCATAATGTTTATTCTAATATTCATTATTATAATATCTAATGCATACGTGACCGGAGTAAATAATTTTTAACCGGATAAATTTTAGAAATTCAAAAGCACAACAGTATTAATTTAAAGAATAAAAATGATAACAAATCTGCGAAATCTAGAAAAAAAATGTCCGAATATGGGATAGTACCAAAACATTAAACACGTAAGCTCAATACACTCATAAACAATTTTATGACAAAAAGAAAACATAAGACATAACAAAGTATTCAATCACATTTGGCTAAAAATAATGACTTAAAAACCCCAAAAAATTTTTCTAACGAACTCTGCCCACACTACAGCCAATAGAAGGCTTCTGTTTTCTCACTGTCATTTCACGCAGATTTCATAGTCTTTGGTTGAGTCTATCATCATTTTTGGATGAAATAGATCACTTAATTATCTCATATTAAAGCACCTAAATTCCTTTACTCAAATTAAGGTTAATTCAAGCAGAAGCCTTAAAGAAAATGTTCTTTTTGTGCAGAAATTTACACTTTTTAAATAAAATAGTAAAAATGATTGTTAACGAATATCAAGCACAGTTTTCGAAAAATACGGTTAATTCAGCGAGAATAAAAAAATGTTTTGTTCTAAAAAATGAAGTGGTTCATAGACCAGCGGTTCTTGAAGTGTTCCGCGGAATCCTAGAGTTCCGTGAAAGATGTAAAAGGGTTCCGAAAAGTTAGGACTTTTTATAAATAGTCTTTTACATAAAAACATTCTTTGAAACCTTTAATTATATTTAAATCCAATTAATAAATAATTTTTTACCTAATATTTCGAATGTCTTTACGATATTATTTAAAGTAAACTGCTAATGGAAAAGAAATGGCAAAATATTTGGAAAGTAATGTATTGCTAGTAATGTATTGAATAAATTATTGAAAGGACATGAATTTTTAAAAAAATGCATTAGTTTTTCCCTTCGCGGTCTTCAAATCAATATTAAGTAACTAAATTCGCTAATGAAGAAATGTGTTTCCCTAATAACCAATTCCAACAGTTGTATAAGTTCTTATCAGTTTTCATTTCAACGAAGATCACAGTTCGGCTTATTTAATTTATTTTCAGCTTATGCTTAAAGACCAGAAAAAAAAATCTAATCCAGACAAGTTCAACTCTGTCGGACATAAAACCTAATTTAAGATTATTAATGACAAAACTATGAAAAAATGTAATTCCTTTTATTAAATATTTAGAAAACAAAATGGTCCATATTTGTTAATAAATTTATAATCGTCTTTTATTAGTTTTTAATAATTACATAGTAGTCTTTCTTTGGTTTGTATATTCACAATTGCTATTGAATTTAATTTATAAAAGCAGGGTTCCACCGAATGAGGGTTGATCATTTAGGGTTCCACAGAAAGAAAAAAATTGGAACCACTGTCCCAGACTATGCCGATATTTTTTTTAAAATGTCACTTATTATTTTTGATTTAATAGGATTCCTAATCTCATACTGCAATAAAGCAGTTTTTATTGTAAATACAATATGGTCGATACAATTGTCTTATTTTTTTTTAAGATAAATGATTTGAGTGAAATTGAGTTCTCGGTTAATATCTTTAAAAAAAATGTGCTCCCGAATTGGAAAACATGGGGTCGAAAGAATTAACACAAAAATCTTAATTAACAGAGCACGATGATATAAAAATGAATAACAAAAATAAACTGCATATTAATAATCAAGTGATTGACGCAAGATACTGCTTAAAAAGAATCTTCATTTTGAAAAAAAGCTGTTACATTTCTAAAAGCAAGTGTCATTACTCAACTAATAGTGTTTCAGAATAAATTTTCTCATAACTTTAAAAGTTTAATGTTATCAGGAGGTTAAATTTCCTAGAGGCGACATGTTGCGAGTGATTTCATATTAAGTTAGAGATAGCTGCTTGTATATTTAATTTAAGCACCGAATAAAAATAAATTCACTTTAATAAAAAAAAAAGTTTCGCTTCGGAAATTTAATACGGATCATTTTTTTTCTCTCTTCATTACCTTTTCTAAAACGCGAATTTTTGACATTGATATACAGTACATAGGAAATGATGAACTGATTTCGATAAATTTATTTATTTATAGCTAGAAAAATTTTGAGACGTACGGTTTCATGAAATGTTACTTTTTAAATATATTCCCGCAAATTGAACTTACAGTACTTTTTTTATTAGCTCACTTTGCAGTTTGTGTGAGTAATATTTGACATCAAAGTTTCTATCACCTCTCTCTGTAATCTCCACCAAAGCTCTGTGTCTGATGAATATGCAAGCTTCAGTAGTTTTCTGACCACTCCGAAAAACATAATTTAAAGCAAAAGAGATTTTAATGTCAAAACTCCGACCACTTTCCGACCAACTAAAGGGCTCAAATTTTAACTAAATTTCTCTTCTGTATGACAATGCAAGATTAAAACGATTTCTAAACATAACAAGCAGAATTTATAGCTGTGTTATCTCCAAAAGAAAATCATTAATCCAAATCGAAATTTCGTCTACTTTCCGACAAGCTAGAGTTCTCAAAATTTGACTGGAGTTCTGTGTCTGATGCCAATACAATTTGCAATAGTTTCCTAAATGGAGCAGTCAAAATTCAGTGCCGATCGAAATTTCGACCATTTTTTTTGACATAAGCAGACACAAAACTAAAAAGGCGAAAATTATTTTATTTATGTATGAGATAAAACTAAAAACGTAGGACGTATCACTTACGTAACAAATTTCTATCACCATTGAAAACCTCCCTCTCCCCACGTCCATCGTAAAATATCGCTAGAGTAACATTTCTTATTTTCAGGACTCACAAAAATAAAATTATTTTCTTTTAAAAACCGTAGTTTTCAACATTTTATTCTAGTTCAAAATAAATGTTTCTTGTTATGTTCTATTTAACCACCATTTTACGATTTTTTTATTAAAAAATATAGAAATTAAAATGACACACTGCAAAATTTTAGCCAGTAAAATAAAACTTCTACCATAATAGACTCACAACTTTTAAAAGTATTTTTGCCATTCTCTAAAGACCATCACTGTTGAAAAATCGGTCTCTTAGAATATTAAAAAGAAGAAATAAAAAAAATAGGACAAAATACATTTTTCAATGTTGAGATATCTTCTAGCAGGCGATAGATCACCAAGAATGCATTTATGTCTGCTATACATTAACTAAAAATATAATGTAGGAAAACAATAAAGAAAGAATTCATACTTATTAAAAAAGATATTTTATATCCGTCAGATATAATCGACGGCTTTCCCCATTTTTTTAATAGAAAGAATATAAATACTCTTTTCTTTGATATCATTTTTCACTAGACAATTACTTTTATCTAAAACTTTTATGCGCACCAACGCTTCAATAGTTTTCTTTAAGTTGGAATCTGTATTCTTATGCATCATATGAAATTTAAACTGCGCAATTGTAAATCTTACAATCAGCTAGATATTTTCATGTTCCATAAATCTTCCAATTAGATTAATGTCACCACTCGAAATAGCAACCAAGAACAATAGGTAGGTATCATCCATTAGTAAAATTTATTTCATTAAAAATTTATTGCTATTCACTTGTCATTTAACGAATGAGCTCTTCTGTCAAGTAAGTGAAAATAGCATAGAGAGAAAGATGAAAAAAGAAGTTCTTATTCTCTTTTTTTACTTCCAGGTAACTTTTTTTTACTTTATGTAAATACTATGCCAGGACACAGTAGTTGCGTCATCTTACGTCACATTAACATTCAAAGATATTATACTTACGTCACATTAAAACCTTTATGGGATATTAAATCCCTTATGTCACATTAACTCCTTGAGCCACATTAACATCTTGTGACGCATTAATACCTTGTGCCACATTAACACCTCGTGCCACATTAACACTTTAAGCCACATTAACACCTTGCGTCACATTAACACCTTGTGCCACATTAACACTTAATGTCATATTAATATTTCAGAGGGACCATGAAGCCATGTTCTAAAGAACATAGAAACAAGGCTCGATTCTTGTCTACACAGGTCACCGGCTACTGATAATACGCATGGGTGAATCAAATACGAGAATATCACGATCATCATTAATAATTATTATTATCGAATATGATAACACCGATACTTATCGATTATGATCGCGATTATAAATAAAGATAGTTATTGAATGCGGTATTCTTATCATTAATATAAATTTGTGAAATTGGAAAAATAAATTGAAAAATACTATAGTATAGGGACCAACGTTCGTGTTAGCGACAACTGGGAAAAGGAGTTGCCAACACATGGTCTATATCAGGGATGGGCAAACAACGGCCCGCCGGAAGATTTTATCCGGCCCGTGGATAGAATTTTTATTTGCCGATCAGTGGCAAATATAAACAATATACATCCATTTCCTTGTCGACTATGTTTAAAATTATTTCTGTTTTTCCTTTCTTAACAAAGTACTGATGACATTTTTACTTTCTGTATTTTTGTTCTACAAAACATAAATTGATGGAAATAGTTAGCACAGACAGCTTCAATTGGTAAAATGTTGAAAGCAGAAGTTTTTTTTCATAGAAAAGCCGTAGATTGGCTCCAACTAGCGTTTGTCTTTCTCGAGGAGCTGACTTATGGAATCTAATATAGGTAAATTGTACTTCACATTTGCAGACTGCGCATTTTACGCTCCAAAGAGCGGACAATCTAACAATCATCTGAAGCAGTTGTTTCTAAATATGCCAAAGTTTTACAAATCATTACCAAAAGCTAGTTTTCAAAATTTAATATTTCATGCCCAGAAGTCAGTGCTATGTTTGCTTAATCTTATATATGTGAACAAGAGTTTTCAACTATGAACCTTAGAAAAAATCATTTCAGAAGTAGACTAACAGAAAAGCATTTAGCCCTGTTCCTTAAAATAAGCACATCTCACTTGGAACCTTAATATAAGGAACTTTTAAAAATGAAATCGCAATTTCCTTCATCTCACTAAATATTTAAATAAAAACTTGCACATCGTTTTTTCTTTTTTTAAATTTTAAAGTTTTTATTTGGCCCACCAAACATTATTTTCTTGATTTTTGGCACTCGACCAAAAAAGTTTGCCCATCCCTGGTCTATATAAACTGATGCTGATGTGTGACCTACTCTATTTTTCTTTCCCCAAAAGTAAGTTACGTATGTTACATCACATACGATAGGAGAATCGACTATATAACAATGGTGCAAATGCTTACTGGTATTTTTAGTTATATATTAATGAGTGCAGGTAGCACTGTGAGCGTTATGTCGTTCACATTCCTTGCACTGTATGTGCATGGTTGTTTACTCTACAATTTATGGCCTAAAAAAACTTTATTTGCCGTCAACTAATTTTGTCTTCCTCAAATTCAACAAACATAAACGATAGATATATCCATCCATTCAAGCGATATTTAACAGATGTAAATGTATAATAGGCAGAAAAAGACCAAGTTAATTAAAGACATTCTTTCCGCAAAATTCAAAGAATTTGAAAAGTGTTTGAAGTTGAATTGTTTAAAATATCTTTTTGAAGGTATAGTTATTTGAGAATAAAGATTAAATTATGGGAGATTAATTAAAAGGAAAAAATAAAAATAAAAATTCTAATCTTCAACTGTTGGTTAAACAATTAAAAGACATTAGAGTTAAAAGCTTCTTTTTTCTTGTTTCTATGTATTGTAAAGGAAAAAGAAAGTGATAACAAGACTTTCTTTGTTTTTATTTAGACACGGCGAAATAAAGCCAAACAACAATGCTTAATGTTTTCATGACATGACTTTAAACCTGAAATGACGGTTTAAACTATCTACTATTTAATTACAATAAATTTTTTTTCCAATTTCTATCACTGTTTTTTTTAACTATAGTTGCCCTCTAAAAAAATTCCCTAACCCCTTAAAGTAGACTTTATATATTTTTTTCTGACGCTCTAATTTCAAATGAAAATATATTTTGGTATTTTGTAATTATAACAATAAAACAGTCTAATAGTTACTAAAAAAGATCAGTTAAATTATTGAAATTCGTACTAAAATAAAACTTAAAGTAGTTTGAAAATTTTTCTTTTAATTTATAATCAAAAATTTATCAAAAATAGATATTGTAAATTGAAGAAATTTCAATGATGAATAACTTAATTCTCTTACATCTAAATAACTGCAAATTTTAAAAATTGTTTTGAAGTAGGCCATGTTTGGAAGATTAACGCAGAAAATGACACCAGTGTTTCGTGCTGTATTTCCTACCCATAAATTTGTAAATCCAAATATAATATTTTTTACTTATTTTAACCTAATTTAAAACAAAATAATGAAAACAGTGTGGAAAATATGTTTAATAAAAATTCTGCTCTGAAAGGTTAAGTAAAGAAACCATTTACCTCTCTCACTAGCGTCATCAACCAAGATAATTTCTTCGATAAGTTCTTTGGGCGACATACGAATGACGCTATGAATCGTGCGAAGAAGTGTAGACCATGCTTCGTTGTGAAACACTATCACAATACTAGTGGCAGGTAATCGAGCCGCATAAGTTTTTGTCTTGCACCTGTGAAGAGAAACACAGCATTAAGTATTGCTTAGGGCTGTGTAGCAAAATGACTAAATATACATTACAATTGAATCAATGAGTTAGAAAATATGTTATTTTTACCAAAATTATTTCTACAGTAGAGGAAAAGAAACTGAATGGTTAAGCAGCCACTCGACATATAGAGCATTTTTTTAAATAATTTTATATCAATAAATGGCTGATTTCAGAACATTCTGTTGCAGTTATGTAATAACATTAAATTTAAAGAAAAAATAGAAAATTATTAGAATTTTAGATTTTTTAGACCGGTTTTCGTACAAAAATTTTAAACGAATACTATGTATAGTTTTTAACGAGCGAAAATATAAATAATTTGCCATTTAGAAATGCAATAAAGAATTTACTTGAGTCTTAGAATACATAAACATGGTTATTTGTATAGAGTCAGAAGTCTTCCTAGTGGATTATGACTATCTGTACTGGGCCGCATACAGATGAAATTATATTGTATTATAATCTAATTTGCTATTTTACAATTCTTACTTGCAGTTTTCCTATCTTAGGAATGAATTTTCCCTTTTTTGTTGCGAATTCCGAACCCAATTAATCCCCCATGTATTCCGAACCCTCCCCTTTAACTTTTGCGAATTTTGCTTCTTGCTGCCCATAATTACTCTTACCCCTCTTTCTTTTCTTGCAAATATCACCTAAAGAATTACCCTCTGAATCACTCATTGTGTGGCAAAAAGCACCAGCAAAATATCAAACCTAAACTAAATACCTACCTTGTTAGGTAATGTTGACAATTTCATAAATAAATACTGCAGTCATCTGCCGGTATATTTTCAGGTTCATTCCGAGAACAGGTTATATGACTTGTTTTTGATCTCAATTAAGATTTCAATGCACAAAATATACCATAAACCAAGTAGGAGAGCATTAATTTTTTATAACCGAACTATGTATCTACGTCAGCCAAACTTAGAAAAGCAAGACTTTGAATTTTGACATAAAGTGGAGATGTCTGGTTTTCAGACTCGTTGATTCAATTATGGTTAAAATCAATCTTAATACAACTGTCGCGTCCCCCAAAACCATTACCTGTTCCCAATATTTATCAAACTAAAAAAATGACATAGGACATACAAAATAAAATTCGTACCATGTAAGCTGTTTTAAAGAGTTAATTTGGAATTTTTTTTTGAAAAGTATAGCAATCGATGAAGATATATAACTTCTTATGTCAAGATCGCTTTCTAGGTAGCGATGAAAATCAAACGTGAAATCTGTCTCAAAATCCAGTATAAAGTTTAATTCTTTATTTACAGATTTATTTTATTCAATGAAAAATATGGTAGCTTTGAACTTGGTTATTTACAATTTTAGCCAACATTTTCATAAAAGTCACATACGTTATCGTTCTATCTCAAGATAACTTGGTAGATTCGGTTATGAAGAGCAAATGTGAAACTCTACCTCTCAAAATTACGTGCTAAGTTTAATTCGTTATTTACCGACTTATTTTATTCAACGACAAAGATTGTATCCAATTTGACTTTGAACTTGATGGTTATTTACAATTTTAGACAATATTTTCATAAAAGTCACATACGTTATCGTTCTATCTCAAGATAACTTGGTAGATTCGGNTAAGGTAAAAACTAATAAATGATAAATAATAAATTATAAATTTACCGACCTTAATTATAAATTTACCGACCATGAGTACCAGATTTTTTAGAAGAGTTTACTATATTTTTAATTTTAGGTTTTACCACTTTATTTTTGAAATCAATAAATATAACCTATAAACCACCAGGCACTCGTACTTTCTCTCGCACTTTTTTAAATAAGGTAAAAACTAATAAATGATAAATAATAAATTATAAATTTACCGACCTTAATTATAAATTTACCGACCATGAGTACCAGATTTTTTAGAAGAGTTTACTATATTTTTAATTTTAGGTTTTACCACTTTATTTTTGAAATCAATAAATATAACCTATAAACCACCAGGCACTCGTACTTTCTCTCGCACTTTTTTAAATAAGGTAAAAACTAATAAATGATAAATAATAAATTATAAATTTACCGACCTTAATTATAAATTTACCGACCATGAGTACCAGATTTTTTAGAAGAGTTTACTATATTTTTAATTTTAGGTTTTACCACTTTATTTTTGAAATCAATAAATATAACCTATAAACCACCAGGCACTCGTACTTTCTCTCGCATTTTTTTAAATAAGGTAAAAACTAATAAATGAATTAAGTCTTTTTTTTATTTTTCTCGGTTAAACAAAAATATTAATATTTACCAAATTATTCATATTAAAAATATATGTTACTATATTTGATCTAAAATTGTGCATTTGGAACATTTCTTAAAACTGAAGAAGCTGTCACATATTAGAAGTTTCTACCATTATTTTCATCACTACAATTATTTACTGACGGACTGTTATATTCGCATAATTTTCATGTTGAAATAATCACTGGTGAATAAAATAAGGCTACCACTGTTTTTAACTGATTGTCGCCAATCTGTCACAGAAAAATAAGATAATCCCGCATTTGTTTATGTCCTTGATTATAAAGAAGGAATTTGAATGGCTTATAAAGTCGAAAGAAAAATTAGGGAGGTAGCAAAAATATTTCTTTCAAATAAAACGATATGGGAAGAGGTAAAAATTAGTTTAATTCTCATTTTGAAACGTTATTGAAATCACTGATACCTGTGCCAAACCGCAGAACTTAAAAAAAAAGATTTGTTATATATAAGACAACTAAAAGCAGCCAATTAAAAATTATAAAAAAACTCTACACACTATAGAAAACTCTACAGAATGTAGAGTTTTATGATACAACAGACGAATGTTATTACACTGCGAATGTGTAACACTTTGAAAGACTAATTTTATTGTGTATTCAAGGTACATCAATTAAAAAGGCATTATAAACTAAGTCTGACGAAAAAGCAAAAAAAAAATTAAATGAAAAGAGCTGGAACGTTTAGTAAAGCATCTGGAAATCTTTGAATCCACATTTATTTTAATATAAATATTCCGTGAGGTTAGGAAGTGGCAAAATTAATAATGTAAATCCGTGTTTCCCAAAGTGTGGTACGCGTATCCCCAGGGGTACGGGAACAGTTTAGTGGGGGTACGCGTTCTTATGCGAAATATCTAGCAACAAACGAAAATTTCAAATTTTTTTATTTAAAAGTAAAGCTAGCCATGAAAATTTACTATCACGTATTTTTCTATTGGCTATTTTTTGCAGAGTTAACAGTTAATACTTTGTGGTGTCAACAGCCAGTTGTGATTTTCAACTTTTGTGCAATTTTTTTATAGTAAAAAATATAATCATTTTTTATTAGTGGTACACAGCGTTACGAAAAATGAAGAAAGGGTACACAGAAGTAATTAGTTTGGGAAACACTGATGTAAATGAACGCATTATGATTAATTCAGATTACGCTCTAACTTGCGTATCAGTGGGTTTTTATACCTGATACTATGAAAAATATTAAAATTAAAAGAATAAATTGGGCTACTCATATTGATAAAATGGATTAAAAAAATAGGCAAAAAATGTTTTTATTTGCAATACCCTTCAGTGGTCAGGAAAAATAAGGCTAAAATTTGGAGTCTAGAAATAACTAGTCTAGAAATAAGCTGTTCTAGAGTAGTCTTCAACAGATGGACTTTGCTTCAAGCTGAGATGTATCAAGCATGATGATAACGATAAACGTAAATAAATTAGCTGATTTTGTTTAGTACTAGCCGCGTTCTGTTACAAGCTTCTTTCCAGGCAAGAACTCACTATCTTCATATTTAAATTTGTATTTTTTAAGAACATTAATCCAGTTAAATACGTGTCGAAAAAACTGATATAAAAATTCCTTTAAAATAAATTACGTAAAAAAAAATCAATATTAGAAGGGCAAATGTGCAGACCACTTTTTCAGAAAGCATCTTATTAGTTGGGCAAATTTTGCCCCCACATTAAGAAAGACACACACAAAGGAAAGAACTTCCATGCCTCTAACCAGGATTCGAACTGGGAATATTTCTACAAGCCGTTCGGCTATATAATAAAACTATAAAGCAAATTTTATGAATGTGAGACAAATTTTAAGACTTTTCACACTGCTGTAATCTTTAATTTCGACGATTATCGTACTCACGGCCTCAAAAAATATTATGGAAAGAACAAAATAAATTAACAATGCCATTTCACTTTCGCCAAATAAGAAAAAAAAATCAATCACTAAAAAATTCATTTCCGAAAAAAAAACTTACATCATAAGAAATATCATTAAGTAAATGTAATGGAATGAGAAAGTAATGGAAAAGGTATTTTATCGATAAACAATCACACTTAATGATCAGAAAACCTAATTCAAATGGTGTGTGCAAATTATGATTTTTTTAAACCAAGACTGTTAAATACGTTTTTCATTATTCTAATTGCAGGTACTTACCCTTCGGCTCTAACATCGGGCAAGGTTCGGTTGAGGGCTATTCGATCAGAAGCCAGGAGATTAAATTGGTTTAATTTAAATTTCTCTTTTCGAAGCTCTTCTTCTTCTGGAGGTATGACAACTGCCCTGCCCATCTCACCAGACCAATGGCTAGGGTTACTATTGACCACTAGAAAAGATAAAATGAATTAGTAATTTGAAGACTATACTGTGAGATAATGATTAGACAAGTCACAAAAGAAAAAAATTTGGAAAAAATATGGAAATTTTTTTAATTAAGATAAGTAACTCATTAAAACTCCAACCACAAAAAGAGGTCAGTATATGATAAATCCTACCAATAATGAGTAAATCGCAAAATGTAATTGTAAAAACCAATTATTAACCCATTAATGTCAAACCACAAAAGAGGTCTGTATATGAAGAAACCCTTATATGAAAAAGAAATTGGTTGTACAAATTAGTTTAATCTAACTGGATATTTCTTCTGTTTTTTACAGCTTTAGTAAACATAAAAAAATATTCTTTTGATATGCAGGTTCAAAATTGATTTCAAAAGGCAGATAGTGTTGATTTCAAAAAACAGGGTTAAACGTCTATTATTTAAAAATTATTTTAAGATATTTTTAACCTGAATTATGCTTTTCATGCATTAAAATATTTCGTGTTAATCGGAATCGTGTTAAGAATATACTTATTTCAGAATCCGATTAAACAAGAGGAAAATTTGCAACCACATTCGAAGAAACATTGAAAATGTAACACATTAATGGCCGAGACTGAGTAACTTCTAGCCACATTTAAAAGAAATTGCTTACATAATTTCTGAAAAATTATTCAAACACACCAAAGGTTAAAAGCATCACCTTTTCAACTATTTTAACATTAGAATTTCCCAAAATTTTATTTATCAGCAGTGCCTTATAATTTTTAAATTTGGCTTAAAAAATTATACAAATTAACGCAATGAATTTCTTTAGACCTGAGATTTACTTTTCATCTGATATTTCCACGTTTTATTGTAAAAAGTATTTATTTCGAATTTATATAATCAAATCTGTCTACATGAAATTTAAATACTCTTTATATAATTAATCTGATAAAAATATAACCTCAAATGTAAATTAATCTCTATTAACATAACATCTGTAATAATTTACTTTATCTTCCATATATTTAAAGACTAAATGTATACAATTCAATCTATCATTGTTTTTGAAACAATCGAAAGCATGAAATGTTTTAATTAAATAAATAATACATGTTTTAATTAAATAAATAATCCCAAAAAACTGAAGAGGTAAGATGATACTTCATTTGCTTCAAAAATATGCAGATGGAAAAAAAAGTCAACCTATTTCAAGGGCTCAAATATAGGAGCCCATTTATAAGACTTACCAGAAGTGAATGAGAATAAATCAAAGCGATTTGAAATAGTAAACGTGAAGTTGCCAACGAAAAATGGAAAATAAAGATGGGAAACAGAAGTAGAAAAACCCACGGCAGCCGAGAGTGAAACAAAAATTACGATATTTCAAATCCCTACGGTTTCTTCTCATTCACGCCTAGCAAATCTTCAGAATGGGTGCCCATTTTTGAGAGCTTGAAACATGCAGACTTTCATTTCCATCTGCATATTTTGAATCTAATGATGCTTTTTTAATCAAATATTGTTTTAATTGTTATAATGCAACGTGCATTTTCCAAGCGTAAATTCCTACGTATTTCGAAATTGAAAAAAATAATAATTCTTCAATTTATAAGAGAACCTGTGGAATTCTACTTCCACGAAAAAAGATTTTTACGCTAGGACATAAAGATATCAGTTTCATAGCTTCTTAGACACTTCTACAGGAATCTCTCTCGTTTCCAAAAGAAAACAGAATGATGCTACATAATGATGCTTTTTTAATCAAGTATTGTTTTAATTGTTTCATATAATGCATCGTGCATTTTCCTGGCAAAAACTCCTACGTGTTCCGAAATTGAAAAAAATAATTCTTCAATTTATAAGAGAACCTGTGGAATTCTACAACCATGAAAAAAGATTTTTACGCTAGGACATAAAGATATCAGTTTCATAGATTCCTAGACACTTCTACTGGAATCTCCCTCTCTCTTTTCCAAAAGAAAACAGAAAAGTCTAGAAAAGAGAGAATCTCATCTTCTTCAATCCGATCTCTCTGTTATCGGGGCTTAAGTCCTATGTCAAGGACCCAGCGATCCGAAAATAAGATTTTCCTTCCTAAAAATTCAATTTCAATTTTCGAACTCTCGGAGATAACTGAGACATGTCCGAAAAGAGAACTAGAAAAGTAAACTGATTGAAGACATAATTTTGTAGCGGCATCATAAAAAAAGTTTCTTTCCCTTTTAATCAAGTTCAGATCAGATGAAGTTTTTTTTTCTTTTGGGAGCGAGGCTAGATTTCAACTTAATGAGATCTTGCTCCCGAGTCTTGTCTTCGGAAGAAAGGATTAGTGGCCAATCTCATAGCCCCTGTCACCCCCCCTTTTTTTTTCCTTCTCTCTTTTGGACAGAAGAGAATACTAATATATTTAATCAAATAGTCTTGGAATAGTATCTAGATGGGTAATATTTTAAAGTTTGAGTTTTTACGTTATTAAAAAAAAAAGAAGAAAATTTCATGTAGTTTATTCCAAAATGCCTCATGATTTGTCATAAATAATGACGTTTTAAAATTTATGAATATTAGAAGACAAACTTCGTGAGAAATTAATGAATACCTTACGGCTAAAGCTTTATAGCCGTTAACATGCAAAAAAAAAAAGATTTTTTTGCAATTTACCAAGGCACACTTTTAAAAAAATACGCGTTTATTTGGAATTTCTCCATAAATTTAACGGTTTAAAGCCGTTTTATTGACAAAATGGTTTTCTTCCGTTTTCCACCCTAATCACAAACGGATTAAAACAGTTAGTTGAAATTCTAGTTTTTTTGCCATACAGTTTTGCATTCCGTAAAGCAATTTACACTTTTCTCCAATCATTTAACGATTATTTTCTATACTTACTCTTACTTTTTAGGAATTACAATGGCCAGGATAGCCTGGTTGGTAGGGCACTGGACTCACGTTTGTCAGAACGGGAGTTTTCACAAATGGCCGAAGACTCCCCGTGTAGTAAATGGTGACTGGTGCACGTAAAATCTGTCGGGTCACAAAGTCCTTATTGTTCCCATAACGAATCAATAACTCTGGGGGTACTGAATTAGAGATTGATCGTTCTCTGGTTCAGGTCAAAATTACGACCTGTGGACGAATGTATAGATATGTTTGCACTAGATACGGCTGTGGCGCATGTGTGAGACAGAAGTCGAATTCTTGGCCATAGAGGGCGCCACTGGAAAAAGAGAACAATCGCACCCCAGTTCCTTATTGGCCGACGACAACAGGAATTACAATTAGCGTTCCGTAATACTATTTCACTTCTCAATTTTACTTTTTTGCAGTATACTAAATGTGCGGGTTAACTGTTTCTGTTTAATTAAAATTTATTTCTTTAATTCTATAAATTAATCTGTTGATTAAATTTTTTGATTTTATTCTTTACATATTGAAATATAAATAAATGGCATGTTAATTTCCTAGACTGCTACAACATTTTAAAAAGTTTGATTTTTTTGTATTATAGTTTTTTGTGTGATTAATGTTCTATCAACTAATGTTCTTCATTTTTTGGACATCGGGAATATAATATGTCAATTTAATCATACAGAATCGTTACTACGTTTTCAGCAAAGATTTTGTTTTTCCTTCAGTGGGAGCCTGATAGGTTATGTGCTTATGTACAGGTTATTTAGGTAATTTGCTGATTACTTAGGCGATTTGAGAAATGTTTTGGCACTTTAGCGGTTAACGGATCACTATAGTTAATCTAAGCACTAACTAAATAACGCTGGTGAAATATTTTTTTGTTTTTATTGCATATATTTTTTAACAGATATACATATTTTTTAACAGATTATTTTTAACAGATATTTTTTAACAGATACTTCCGCATCGTTGATTTCAAATCGGCGACCAGTTTCCCTCACCAAGCGACAGCTCTTTTAATGTGACATTTTTAGTCTATTTTTTGTCGAAATGTGTGTTTAAAAACATTATATATAACAAGGGATTGTATAAATGTTACTTCTAAAGCAGTCTGAGCACATCATCAAGATTAAAATTGCATAAGAACTCATGGCCGGATATGTTGTCATGCGCCGCTAGTGACATTTTCCTATTATCAATTGTTTCTTTGGGTGCTTCTGAACAGGCCACAATAGAGAAGCGTCTCGCCGTGCGAGTCAACATTTCTAGGCATGCGTTTATGTACAATTTTAATCCTGATTATGTACCCAAACTCCCCTAGATGTTTCTTGCAACATTTGTGACCCTCTGTTATATCTACCGTTTTTAAACTTACACATTTTGACAAAAAGTAGACTAAGTACGTCATTTTTTTTAAAAAATGTTATATATTTTTGGGAGCAAAACTAGTTTTAGATTTGAAATTCCCACCATCGAATGAGTCAAGATCAAGTATTGGTATAAATTCAAAAAAAAATTTATTCCCTATAACAATCTGTGAAATAGATTTCAACAGTTTAGCAGTAACATACAAACTTTAATATTTTTACTATTTCTTTTTTAATCCTTCGCATTTATATTCTTAGTAACTATTTTGAACAACCGACCCAATTTTGGGTTTACGACTACTAAAGTTCAACTACGTTGCTTGTAATTTTGAACCCAATCCAGAGGGAACTACCGAATCAAATATTGGGAGAAATTTGCCCTCGTGGAGTACTTTTTGATGAAACTAACCCGCATTCGTGCTACAGGGAGAGGAAAACCTCCCACGGTAGGCCTGATGCAAGGGGACTCTAACTCATGATCAGTCCACCACTGAGGACATTTAACGCCTCATTGGAAGGCGAGCGCTCTATCTCCTGAGCCACCAGGGCTCAAGTAATTTATATTTGACAAAAAAAGAAAAATAGTGAAAAAAGAAATAATTACATGGAAGAGGCGGAACTTATCCTCAAAACTGATAGTCGTCAGATTCTGCTCTTGGAGTATCCATACTTATTATAATTATTTTTGTGAAGGCAAATACTTCAGTGATTTTAAGACCAACCGTTCTTTCAATGCGGAAGTATGAACACATTAAAATGGTGAAAATATTGGCTTAATACTTTGAGTAGCCAATATGTTTCAGAAGTCATCATAAACCACACAAAAAGCCTTGAGATTTTTACTCTCATCAGAATTTTTAAAATATGTAGAGAATTCCAATTTCATGTAAAACTGTCTATAAATTTCTACGTGTGCACCTCAGAATTCATCTAAGATAGGAAAATTTTTAATTTATGCGATATTTTAAGGTTAACTCTGTAAGTATTTTTCCAATTAAATAAGCATATCATAAACAATTCCGTTAAATTAAATGTTCGCGTGTACTCTTATAATAATTTGTCTGTATGAATTTTAAACTTAAATAGTCAAAATAGAAAGAGATCTTTAAGAACAAAAAGTAAATGAACAAAATAAAACTAAGGAAAGAAGTCATTAATTCGATGATTATGCTGGAAACGTTTTTTTTACTAAATTTTCATCAACAACATCTCATTCATAGTTTAATGAAAATACGCATTTCGACTCTCATGATACGCTTAGGGTTCTTTTATTTCCCCATTTCTAACAATGCAAAATTTAAGCTCTAATTAAAATTCCAAGAAAATTATCTTAAAAAAGCGTTGAAAACTTTAATTGCTGTTTGAAAAATATATCAAAAGAACATTACCAAAAGCGCTTATAATAGAACTGCTATTAGGACTAGCACTTTGTAGATTAGCACTTTTTAACAGATGAGAACATTAAATAATTTCTTTCCCATAATAATCATTTTACGTATATATTATCGTTAATTAGTTAGAAATGTAACCTTTATTTATAAAATTTTTACTGCACAGTAAAATGTCTCTAATAAACCGAAATTTCATTAAATTTAATAAATATTTTGAGATTTTAATGCATCTTCATCCGGTCTTAGGATTACTTATGACGGCGTCAATCCTAAGAAAGAAACCTGGATACGACTGATCACTTGACATGAAAGAAATAATAACTATGTGCTGCATGTTAACGAAATATGCATGTAATCTGTATAAGCCTCCAGGAGCTTCTGTTATATGTACATTTTGTAAATAATTTAAATTCTTTAGTCTTTTTTCGTATTAAATGTTTATGAAAATTATAATGGAATCATCATTAGATAAAAAGAGCATTAAAATAGATTGCAAATAAAAATCTGACGGATTAAAATTGAAGTGGAGCTAATTTCCGATATTATGGTCCTAAAAGTTTAACTGGGCACACACCACACACATATACAGTCACCGGAACGCCACTGGTGACCAATATATTTGTAGTAGCGACTAATTTTTTAAATATTTTAATACACTTTTTTAAATTTAGATGAAAAAAGTCTGTTCGAGAACTGACTTTGAACAGTATTTTTTTTCCATTGTTATGGCCCATCTTTTCAACAATCATTGGAGAAAAAAAATCTTATCTTTTGATTATCTTCGCACTGTCGCAGATTCCGCAGATTTCTGATTTCGTGTTCTGTAATGTTATAGTGTTTAAAAAAATCATGTCGAAATCCTTAGCAATAACTGTGGCATTACGATCGAAAACCACATGGATTTACGATGAAATCGAACTGGCAGAATCGAACTGGAGCGATCGAAAATCGAAAGTGATAAAATCCACGACTGAAAAAAACGATCGAAAAATCATGTAAATTCCCTAGGAAATGGACGCAGATCGAACACGAAAGTCAAAAATTTATTTCTGAAACGTACGATATGAAATTTCTCTTACAAATTTTTATAATGATTTGTTAGATTGTAATAAGTATTCCAAACGCATATACCTGTCTTTTTTTTGTGTATGGATGCATTCAATAAAATTTCAAATAAAGAAAAAAAGAACAATGGAGGTCCAAGTATTCTGTACCAAGTACTGTTTAAGTATAGTACTAGAAATTTTTCCGGCTACCAACATTTTTCAGAATTCTTTGAGTCCTGAACATGCCCAAACAATTTTAAATAAAATCAAATAAACAAAGACTCAAAAATATTTTATAAAAATTAAGTCTCAAAGTATAAATTTTTAGCTTAATGCAAATACTTTAGCAAAAAAATGCTTAATTTTATAGCTTCAAGTTTTGGATATTTTGCTTTGACATTATCTCGTATTGAAAGAAATATTACCAAAAAATAAATTAGATAATTTAATTTTAATAATTAACTTGTTAGATTAAAAACTAATCAGGGTTATATTTTGAAACTAAATTGTGAACTAAACATTTCTTACAGCAACAAGGAAAGCATTTTAAGTATTATATTTGAGTATATTTGTATTTTGTAATAACAAAGCATAAAATATTTTCAGATGAAGAAAGATAAGAGAAAAAGAAATTATTAAATTTAATATTATGATGTCAAAATGATTTAGAAGCTAGTACAGAATTTCAATTTTTCATAGAAACATCAATTCCGTTTATCTAACGGTAGTTAAAACTTTAGATTGAAGTTTAAAACTTTCAAAGAAGGAGGAAGAGATTGATTTTGTTGTCAGTTACAAATTAGAAATCTCTTTCACGGTCATGCCTACGAAATTGATGATACTTAAAAGTTGAGACTGATTTGTCTACAGTGTTGGAAGAAAATTTATTTTATAGGGTGAATAAATATTAAAATACCATTAAATTGGTACAGAATATTCCGGTTTCTTAAAATTCAAACCTGTATTGACCAACGTTAAAAATCAACAAAAATATTACATTGAACTGAGGGTTGCTTTAAAAACAAAAAAGTTAAAAAAAACTATACATAAGTTGCTCTTATGTTAGATTTATTGATTGATTTTTTGCCTCTTGGAGAATTAAATCACACATCATGATGATTCTCACTGTACAAAGAAGAGTCTCATATCTTTAGGTGACATTGGAAATCGTTACCGATGTTTCGGGTGTTCTTTACTTCACATTTTGTATTTCCGTACAGAAAATAAAAGACTTAGAAACTTGATGTAAGGAAGGTGCATAAAAATATGAAAGGAAAGAACGACGGAATAAAAAAAAATTAACATTCGATAATTAGTTTGGTAATTAACAGTAAACTTATAGTAAAAATACCACTAGGCATCTCTGCAGCCAACGGAATTGTATTGAGAGTTGGAAGTAAAATTTTTATTTTATATAAGATTGCTATTCTTTGCTAACAATGAAAGTAAAAAAGAAATGGTTCACTTTGAAATCACCAAGGTTTTATTATAGTAATTTCCCCCACATTAACAAAATAAGAGATTTTAAAATTAATTATAGGATCATAAATTATAAGTCGTTTCACTTAAATATGCGACGATTGTTACAAAGTTAAGCTGCTTTTTTTTCTCCATGAAATGAAGAAATTATACCTAAATTAAATTTAGTGCCACAAATAAGCAAAAGTACGCACCCAAACTTTTTTTTAAAATTACTACATAAATTTGTGCTGTCATGAATGAAAAAAAAATCTATTTGCATAAAACTAGATTGCAGACAAAAATTATCCTCAGTTTAATCGAGATTAGAGTTCTGTTGAAGTTTGAAAAAGATGAGAAATTTTCATGTCTTGCCACTCTATGTAGATGCTGATTAACTTCAAAACTGTTGTGTCACGGACAAGTTACCGAGGATGAGGTACTCTTAATACTTGTCATTGCTATTTGATTCAAATTTAATAAGAATTGCATTCAAGCGAAAGTAGAGTTAAAAGTATACTAAAAATTTTAATTAACAAACAAATTGAGGTGGAACCTCCTAGTTATATTGATCAAAAAACTAATTAAAATAATTAAAAAACATATCTTGATTATTAATTCAATTATTATACATTTTAATTATTGAATTCTTCTATAAAATGTATAATTTTCTCAATGATATGAATATTTTCGCTTTAAAATAGGATATTTTTCATTTCGAGACTATTAAACTCAACAACAGGTGAACAACAAATGAACTACCTATGCAAATGGGTAGTTCGTGCACATTAAAATTTTACTGCAAATTATTCGAATTAAAGTTTTATGTATCTTTTCAATTGGGAAATACTAAAACGTAAGACAATATTTATCATAAATTCAGGTGGAACAGAAGGGCAAAGATAGTTCGTGCAGTGCAATTGTAATCTATAAGGAGTTTACGAGCCGGCACTAACTCCAGCTGGACACCGTTTACATTCAAAATTATAAATGTTTAAAAAAAAAGGAAAATTTTTAAAGTTTGTGTTCGTAATCAGGAATGAGAAACAGGGCGTCCTCAAAATGACTGAAGATTTGAAAACTAAATAAAGAGATAAACGCACGATTTGTTGTGTCTACGTACGTAGAATACGTAGATAATTTATTCTCTGAAAATTTTAAAATCAGGTAAAGTTCGTCAACTGATGGCATTGCTAACTGATCCACCAGCATCAACAACTAGGTGAAGTATGAGGACAAAATTTTCAGACTCCCAAGCTAATTTTTTAGTGCGATTCGTCTGATATGCAGCAAAAAAAGTGTTTTATTGTTTTCCAACTCAGCAGCGCCATCTGGGGGCAAACTTTCTAAAGTCTTAAAAATTTGATGAGAATAAAAAAAAATTTTTTTAAAAGAAAAACGTTGCCAATTATGCATTTTTACCTTCTTTTGTTTTCTTTCGATTTTTAAAATTTTTGGGACATTCATTATTACAAACACAATGTATTTTGAAATTAAAAACAGATTTTTGAAATTAATAACAAAATGTTTATAATCGTAAATGAAACTAGAAATTAAAATATTCCTCAACTCAACTAATAAAAATATCGTAATATTTTTAAAATGAATTTTTTAAAAATATTTACCGATTTCTTTAAGCAATTTTGTGTATATACGAATATTTTGAACGCATTTTCAAATATGGCTTTTAAAAGACAAACGAAAACTGAAATTTAGTAAATTGAGTTAGCTCTCTCAGAAATGTTAAAAAAAACAGCATTTATCATGCAAGATTTTAAAGAGATTTTATTTATTCCATCAGTCTTCATTTTAATTTTTTTCTTTTTTATACCCATCAAAATCGAAGGGGCAAAAGAAAAAACTAAAATCAGTCAGATGAAAGTAAAGTATAAATTCCATTTACTTTTTCGAAGTATTCTTCGTGGTTCTTTCATCGCTTTGTCCATCGTTAGCTGTAACCGCCGAGAGCGTTACCTTTCTTTTGTATACGAGTGGGGTTGACAAATTGAGTTTTCCAAGTTGGAGAAGTTAAATTAAATTAAGAAGAAAACTTTAAGATGATAAAAGAGGTACAACGTAGAATTTGAGAATATAAAAGGACGTCCCAGGAAGCAAAAAAGATAGAAAAGTTTCAAAATTTCCCCGAATAAAAAGCGAATAGAACAAATTGAATCCTCAAAGGAGAACGTTTAAGACACTTCCACAATTTATTTACACCAAATCAAATGTTTGCTTAGCCCTGTTTTACAAAATGTGGCAACATTTAGTTTGGAAGAATAAAATGAAATGCAACAAAGAATTGAGGGAAAAAAAAAAGCTTTAATTCCTTAAGGAATTCCTTAAAATACTGTTTATCTCAACGCCTGGTTTACGAGTTCAAGGGGAGCAGCACTGTGATTGTCTCAGAAAAGGCAAATTTTTTAATCGCATGAAACAAATCAGGTTTTGAAAAGAACATATACTTTTTTTTATGAAAATAAACTAAAAAAAAACACGAACTTTTTATTGAAATCTTTTTCTTAGTTATAAAAATAAATGCACTTAAAAGTTTTATTGATGAAAAAGAGTTTTAGATTTAATTTAATCAAAGCAATACTTAATTTTACTTCACCACATGCCTTACAAAAATTTACCACTACACTCCAAAATGCACGAAAACTTAATTTCCGATGTATATAAGCCACAATCTTAAGTGAATTGGAAAAAAAGTGAGGCAATTCAATACCTGTAAAAATAGTTTTAGTTTAAGCTAGTTTCATGTAAGTTTTACTTTTGGCAAGTTTGACGTGAGTTTTACTTTTAGCTAGTTTCACATGAGTTTTTAGGTAGTTTCACACGCAAATTTTACTTTTAGCTAGCTTCCCACTGAGTTTTATTCTCAGCTAGCTTCCACGTGAGTTTTTCTATTAGCTAATTTCACGCGAGTTTTTCTATTAGGTAGTTCCACACGCAAATTTTATTTTTTGCTAGCTTTTCAATGAGTTTAACTTTTAGCTAGCTTACACGTTAGTTTTTCTTTTAGCTAATTTCACGTGGGTTTTTCTTTTAGCTAATTTCACGGAGCTTTATTGTACTGAGTCTTATCTATGAACAAAATTGAAAAAAGGGGGAACTGAGTTTTGTAAGATCTCTCAATAAAATTTATCATCAATACTTCAACGTGCTTTCTTTATATCACTATAATAAACAAAAGTATAATTATAACATGAATTAAAATTTCATTAACTGTTAAATAGTCGAAATCTTTATAATCTTATTCATAAATATTCACATTTTCATCATTTTTGATAAATTTCTAATATTTTTTGGCAGACATAAATGATTTAAAGCATCTTTATGTTCACTTCTTTTTTAAAAAAATTTCAAGACGGTGTCTTTAAATGCCTTATAAATAATTAAAAATTATTCAGTACATCATAATAAAAAATAAAAAAAACATTTATTTAAAGACATTTTCGAACTAGAAGGGGGGGTTAAAAAAAAAAGAAATGTCTTTCTCAGAAATTGGTCTTCATTGTGAAGAAAGAAAAAAAGTACTTAGGTACGAAAAATTTCCGAGGGTGATGAAAGTAAGAATTAATGTTTTTTATTCTTCAGTGCGGCAGATGATTCGTGCTATCTTAATTAACGTTCTGTAATGCCGCGGGGATTATTATCCCAAATCTGCTAATACCGGTCATCATTTCATCAGAAACTCATTTGTTTTGATTCCAGCTTCTGCGTATTTTAATCTTGAGTAATTTTCCTTTGTTCATTAGGTATTTATCAGAAATACGATCATTTTTAACTTCTGATTTAAATTATATATATGCTCGTTTGATTGGCGTTTTAAGTTAAAACTGGGAATGCGTTTTAATTACAGCAATGAAATTTTAATGGGGGAAACAATTTGTTTTAGAAAGTTATATTTCGAAAGAAATGTTAGTAGTTTATCAGAGTCACGATGGCAATGTGATTAAGGCTCTTATCGATCATTTTATAACCATCGTTAAACAGTAGACTCAATTTTGAGTTTACGACTACCAATGTTCAACTCCATTGCGTTGTAATTTTGGACCCATTCCAGAAGACAAGGGAATTTCTGAATCAAGTATTGGGAGACATTTGCCTTCGTAGATGCGGTTTAAATGGAAATGGCCCTCATTCGCGTTAAATGCAGAGGAAACCAAGAAATTCTCCTGCGGTTAGCCTGACGGCAAGGGGACTAACCCATGATCCATATATTACTGATGATATTTTACGTTAGCAAGCACTCTTATTGACACTAGTCGGATGCGGAATTGGTGCTGACTAGCCATCACAGTGATTCGAACTTGGTTCACTTCATTGGGAGAAAAAAGCTCCATCCCACTCGATGATGACACACAATGACCCATGAGTTACCACTCATGGGTCATTTCGAAAGATGGGGGGGGGCTATCCCTGGTTTTTGACTTGAAGTGCGCACAGGTGCCAGCACTTAACCATCATGATCACTTTGACAGCCAACTGCTGCAGAAGAGCTTTATTTTATAACTAACAGTATATGAACTATAAAATTGGGTATGGAATCGCTTTTAATTTTTTTTGTTGTTCTAGATTCAATTTAGTCAATTTATTTTTTGATCCTATCGACATATATAGTCGTTTTAGGATACTATTGAAGAAGAATTTAAGCACACTACTCTCTTTTATCTCTAAAACTTCTTATAAGACATTATTATTTTTACTCTAATTTTACTAATTCTTTTCTATATTTAACTCTTGTGTTAACCGAAGAATATAGTTCCTTCAAGATATCTCAATACCTTACTGCAACTATGATTTGAAATCTAAATCCAACAACTTCTTTTAAACTGCCTCGTTTGAAATATTAAATTTGTTAACCTCAGTTACTTACAATATTACCAAAAGTGACAAAAGGGCTTAACGCATTACCGTCTGGTATTACTCGTACCGTCATTGACAAAATACTTATAATAATTTTGATAATCAATCATTTTCACCAATATACAAGTGACGAATTTTCGGTATTTTGCTGCTGGTGATAGACTGCAAAATGACACATTGCATATATGTGTTAATAAAACCCGATATTAATATATTACTAACAGTATCAATAAAATGAAATACAAATGAAAATTTAGTATGGATACTTTTTTGATGCTAAGCATCAGAAATTTTCTTTCAACACTGTTTCTAAGCCATCAACATTATTTATATTATTATAATTTATTAAAAGTTACGAAAATTTATTAAAGAAATGAAAGGTAGCATTTTATGTGCGAAACCACTGCACAAATATCATCTTAACTGAATAATTAATTTTCTTTGTTCTACAATATACTGACATTCCCTATTCTACAGGCGGGAGGGGCCGCGATGGCTTTTAGAGGGTAAAGCATTTGTGTCCCAATGAGGTGATCTAAGGTCGAATCCTAGCGGTAACTGGTTGATACGAATTCTGCATCCGGCTGGTACCGATCATAGTGCTGACGTAAAATATCCTCAATGGTAGACTGATCATGGGTTATAATCTCCTTGTCATCGGGCTAACCATGGGAGGTTTTATTTTCCATGTATCAAAATGTGAGTTAGTTCCCTCAAAAAATCCTCCACGAAGGCCAGTTTGTCCTAATGCTTGATTCAGGGATTCCTTTGTCTTCTGGGTTGGGTTCAAAACAAGGTAATGGAGTTGAACATAGTCATAAACTCCGAATTGTAAACAGTTGTTAAACACAGATTATAAAATAAGTTATAACAATAGTAAGCTTCGTTAAGTTAATAAAATTTATCAAAATAGATAAATTAAAGTTTGAAACCAAAATCAAATTTTGCAATAAAATAAACAAAAGGCTGTAAAAAAGGTTTACGAAATTTTTATAGTAAAATCCAAAAACATCTTCCGAATGCTGACTGATTCTGAAAAATTTTTAGAGCAAAGATACAACTTCGTTTGAGTTATTTTAATACATAGGCTAATATTTATTTTTATCTCATACCTATGAATACCGTACTGAAAATTTCCTTTTTATTCATTCATCAAAAATATTTGAATTTTATTTAATAACAGATAATTTACAACCCTCTTTCATTTACGCCCACTTTTAATGATAATAATAAACATGCCTTAAAGCAATAATTTTTACCATAATTAAAAGCTTGATTGACACGAGATATAAAAATTCTACAAATAATTTAAAAAGAACAGGAAAATTATGAAAGAGCAAGTTAGAGTTAATTTTAATAAATATAATTAATCGAGGTGCAAGAATGTTCTCTTTTAAACGACTTCCTTTTTATATACATAAAAAGGGTGCTAACCCCTATCTTAAAAATTCATTTTCTAATTGAAAACTAGATTGTAAAGTATATTCACGAGTGTGATTAATTTTTCTGCAGCTGCCCATCTTTCGTGCAGTTTCATTTCTGGTTCCGGTGTAAGAATTTTTTTTGAAGGCTTAAACTAATGTTCCTTCATTAAGATTGTGGTAGTCTAATTAAAGAGAATTTTCATTGCTTTTTTTTCCTAACAGCACTCGAAGAAACTAATTAGAAGAGGGAATGTTTCTGATTCTCGGTGTAAAGGAAAAACCGATTTAAGAGAAAATTAATCATTGCTTTGATGGCGCTAATATTTTAGCGAGTTAAAGTAGTAATGCTTGAAGAAATTCAAAAATTGAGCTTCAAGAAGAAAAAATCTTTTCAACCTACTTTGAGTGTTAAAAATAAACTTCTAACTGCAGAAAATAAATTTGTAAAAATATGTTACTCAGACTTTTGATTCCATATAAGGTAGATTTCAAAATAAGATATTTTTTTTAATTTTCAAGGTGTGCATTACCTTAAACTTAATTTAAATATGCAGAAATAGAATCACTGAAATTTAAAGAAATCTTACCTCTTAATTATGGGATACATATTTTATCGTTATAAATATTTTATGATACTCGCAATAAAAGAACTACACTGTAAAAAAACTAGGTAAATGTTTTACCAATGGTGCAAAGTTTTTAATTGCACCATAAATTGGTTAAATGAAAAATTGTTTTACTTAGGTTCCACCATAAATTAGTAAATATGATCGAGAAATACATTCATGGCGCAATCGATTGCACCAAACTTTCGTACCATGAGAGGCACAAGCTTTAACTGTGACCGATAACTTATTTTGTAACTTTTGCCTAATGAACGATTTTTTTTTGTCGAAGCCTGCTATCATGCCATGCAAGTTGTCTTCGAAATTGTCTATTTCTTTTGCAGGTAAGTAAATTTTTCTTATTCATTTGCAATAGTTACAGTTCATTTCTTTCATATCATCGTTAAAAATTTTGTTGTGTGTCCTGAAAGAGTTTCAAATTTCTTCTTGGAAACTATATTCGTTGTAGGAATAATTAAATATTTTAAAATCTATATTAGCTCTTTTTCAGTAAATAAGGTGATACATCCATTTTATGAGCACGGAATTTGCAATACCAGGGACAAATAAACTGTAAATACGGCAATTGTAAGCAGCATAGCTATCCGCCAAATTTATATTTTCTAGGTCAGTGTTTTAATTGCATTCTACCGAACAAAAACAATAATAATAGTAAGTACTTTCTGTTAGGATTAAAACTTTTTATCAATATCTGTGTTTCTGTTATGATTTTCATATTCTATATTGCTCATTTTCGTTTGCAATGTTACATAATTATACGAATTTTTGTCTATGCATTCTTAAATGCTTTTGTAGTGAAATTTTCAAATTATATTCCGTTTCACCTCAAGCCGTTTTAATACATATTTATATATAGATTACATAAAAAAAACTAATTTTATTTTTAGATTTGTTCATTTCTAGATTTAATTAATTGAATTATAATTTTATTTACATAAATTTGATTTAAATTATCCTCTCTTTTTTTTAATAAATATTTAATAATAATGGTAACTTTCTCTGCTTTTTGGTGCTTTAAAAATACTTAATAATGATGCAATTTTACCCTGCTTTTTAGCACTTTAAAAATACCTAATAATGGTGCAACCTTCCTCCACTTTTAGTTCCCTTCAAAGTACCCATTTTTGGTGCAACCCTCTCTTCTTTGGAGCTAGGGAAAGCACCAATATATAGTAAAACAGAGCACCACTTTGTGTAGCCAGCAAATGAATACCAATGTTTGGTGCAACATAGCTCGACATTTTTCAACAGTGTAACTGGTTAAAGGTCTTAAGTATCATTCCAGAAAATAGCTTTAATTTTTTTTCCTCAAGCTGTCATTTTGCAAAAATCTGAATCTATTACTTATTAAACTGTACGCGTTTTCCACTTTAGATATTTATATTTACTAACAAAGGAAAAGGTTTCTAAAGTTAGTCGTCGACTGGACTAGTCCGTTACCAAATATGCTTAAAAAAGTTTTCCACTAAAAAAAATTGGTCACTTACACATCACCTCGCTTCGCCGAACCATGGACAATCATTTTACAACGTATTTCAGGACTCTATTATTTAACGGTCATGACATGAAAGCCACGCAGTTTCGACCCTAGTCAGACGATATGGATAGCGCCTGATCTGGTACCCCTCTCTCCGAACTTCCACATCTCAGTTAGTGAGAATATTTTTAACCGCGACAAATTTAACTTGCACTTTGTAACGTGCACATGTCTGTTTAGGGGGTTGCCAGGATCGAACTTACGACATCCAGCTCTACCAGCGGTTTGAGGGACAACTTAACGGACTTTCGTTCATTGGTTATGGGTTTGCTGGTTGTTTGAGTGTTCTGTATTCCTCACCCAAGTCTATATTTAGAATCCTTGTCAGAAATAGATTAAAAAGGCATGCACATTGGTAGTTACAAATTAATATTGAAAGTAATATAACAATTCACTTCTTAAAAACATGGGGTAGAAAATATTACAACCAGTTTGATTGTTGGAGGAAACACCTAGGAGTTAAAAAGTGATTATTAAAAAGCATTAAGTTTCATCAGACAACCAAATTGACTTTTGATCTTTCCATCTCGCCTTCCTCAATAGTGATTCAATTGAGTTTTTTGTTTCTTCCTCACTTAAATATAAATTTTTCAGTCTTATGTATACCACATTTTTTTTTCCTTTTTTCTTGGACAAGAATTCTAAAAACTGTGAAATAAAAGTGCTGATTATGAAATATTCTGTATAAAATAATGTTACTAACTTTTGTGTCTAGAAATGTGCCATTTTATTTAAAATATGAAATAAGCATAACTTAAAATACATGTTTCGAATGTAATTTTTGCATTCAGGGAAGGATTATATTGGCAAAAAGAGCAAACTTGTGAAACTAACCTAATCTGATATGATAGTAAACATTTCACTAAACAAAACTTTTATAGTAATGATATCTGTTCTTGTACTTACTGAAATGCTTCTACAACTTTGGGTAAATCTGTATAAAAATAAAGCAAGGCAATGGGTTTAAGATTACTTTTATTCGCCTCGCGAATTCGAATCAGATTTACGAAAAAATAACATATTCAAACTTCTGCCAAGGCAAAACTAGTCAACAAGATTCTTTGAGATATCAAAAAATATTTAGGATATGCGAGTTCTACGATATTCCTATGATAAGATATTCTGCTTGCTCTATTTTCCAAAAAGGAAACAACTTTTGAATATTTTCTTTTCGAATTTTCTTTAAATCTGTTCAAAAATATTATCTAATCGAAAAATCGATTCACTTATTTGCATGCGTGGTTTAAAAAAGATTCTGGTAGAAGGGAAATCAAATTATATTTTTACTTTGAACCTAGTCTAAAATGCAAATCAAGTGCCAGAGGAAATTTTACGAAGAATATACGAACTGTTCAAATGCTAATTTGAACCATCTTAATAATATAATGTGTTGGAGCCTTTAATTCGATGGAAAATAAAAGTTATTTTCATTCTTGCATATTTTAGATAATTTTTTAATGATACTTTGAAAAACTAGGGACCACATCCCTTTAAATTTGCATTTAATTTTGGCTGCAATGATTAATAACTTGTCATTGTAACCAAAGTCTTGATAAATATTTTTAGCCACGAAGACCTGATAAATATTTTTACAGCCAAGGAGATCATCTAGCAATGCGAAAATGTAGTTTTTAATAACGCTTTTGAATTTTAACAGGGTGTGTAATCAAATTTTTCAACAAAAAATAAGCCCCTTTGAAGCACTTTTCAAGCACTCAAAAAAAATTTTTTTAAGCACTTTAAAAAGTATCATAATTAGACAGGGTTGGAAAGTTTTTGACAATTGATGGTTTTATCTGGTACTATCTGCTTGCCAGTGACAATGACGATGGCGCGTCACCAGCCAGAAATTATCAAGAGAAATTAAAATTTTCTATCGCTAATAGAGAAAAAAATTTGACAATGTTTAAAATTCGAGGGCCAGAGGGCGGGAAAGGAAGTCTGAAATTGAGAATATCTTGCAAAATCCAATAAAGTTGCACATGCGAGACAAAAATCTTTCCCACTGAATCCAGTTCAGTACACGCAAATGCAGCCCCGAAGGATTTCATCAAACATGTACAACTAATGGTGTTTTCATAAACGCCGAAATAGATTGGGGTTGAATTAATTGTGAAAACGTTGAATAGGACAATGCCTTTTTGCATGATTCGTGGCTAAAACCAACATGGTAAAAAAAAAATCTCATTTTGGAAAAGGGAAAATTAAGTTGAAAAAAGCACCTTTATGGGGTTTTAAAAATCGAAAATAAGCACTTTTAAAAAGCGCTACGCATCCTGTTCAAGTATTTATTTTTTTAGCCATTATTTTTATTGCAGGTGCTGACTGAACACTGTTTTACAAAATTTATTACAAGATTAAAAATAACTTGTTTTTGTTTAAAAAATATAGAACGATAACTAAATTGCATAACAAGGTAATGTGATACTATTATTTTATGATGTAATTATAGAATCAAAACAAACTGTAATCAAATTATCAAAAGCAAAAACTTAATAATTGTAAAGAATGATACTAAGAAAAATATTTTTTATTAATACGTTTTATAAAGGATATATTGACAACCAAATACCATTATATCATTTATTAAATTTATGTTGATGTCAGTGAAAGATATTTGGATCTTCATTGTTTATTGGAGATTACATAAGGATCATATGATTTTTTCTACCCAATAGGAATGCAAGAAACGGTAAGATGGCAAGTATCTCTTTATGACGTAACAACGGTTCTTATAAGGCGTTTATGATTAAATGTCGAATTTATTTCCAGAGTGATTTTGGCTTTATTGTTAAAGTGACATTATTGAAACCTGTAAATATTTGCCGTGAAAATAATAGTATAAGGAACATTTGTTATAAATATTAGACATTACGTTATTGTGCCTCTTTCTCGTGAGATTAATGTTTACCTATCTTTTTGTTAGTACATTGAGTAAGACAGCAGAATGATTTTAGGCAAAATGAAATGTAATTTCAATATTCGGATTTAATTTTCTAGCACTTTGTGCTGTAATAAACTAGAAAAAAAATTGATATGTAATAAATTGAAGGTATCCCAACACATTTTAAGCCCATGCCACTTTAGATTATATAATAATTTTCAACAATAATTGTAAGATTTTTTAAAATTGTAAATGAAAAAATTTAAAAATGGTTGAGTTGAATAGCCTAAAACATACAGCACACTAAATTTTTTCTGTGACTCATCATTCCCAATTACATTTTTTGCATGATATATAGGTTTTAAACTACCTAAATTATTTTTTGATGCTAATAATTTTGCAGAAAGTAAAAAACCTTTGGCTTTCGCCAGGTCTGCAAGGGGTACGATTTACGAAAATGGTTTCCTAATTCATAATCCGTCCTTTTTCAGTTAATAGAATTGCTAGAAAAATTAAAATATTTTATGAAACATTGAAACGTGACATAAAAATGCAACAACTGTTTACTATTTCTTAACCACCAATTGTTGACAAAAATGAAAACAAAGTTTGACTTACATTTTTTATACAATGCCAACCGTAATATTTATCAATGTCCAAGTACATATAACTTACATAATATAGATATATAAAATAAAATATGCATATTGAGAATACATTCAGAAAAAGAACGTTTTATCGTCAAAATAAGCATATTCTGCCCGGTTACAGTTAACTGCGATATATAATTTAAAAGATTTCTTTGAGTTACTGCCACAGAATAAAAATCCGACCAGGAGTTCAAAAGTTATAGGGTGTTTTTTCTGTCTGTATATTGTGGTTATAATTGAGAACATTCTGTTCTGGCTGACAGATGCTGATGAAACTGTGTATGTATGCTATATGGTTCAGAGAAAAATTTAATAAGGATTGTCTTTTTTTCCCCTTCTGTTATAGCTTAGTGCACAATGATTTCATAGCAGAGTCTACTGGCTTTTTAAGCTATTCTTAATTGCACTAACCTTCTCTCACACACACATATAATTAAAGAAAGCTCCATCTATCCGTCAGAATATGAACAATTTTATTGCAGACTGCATTTCTCCGTGGTTCATATAAGATATATACCAAATTTCATCGACAACCAACTTCCAGAGAAGCATTATCTTGATAACCTAAATTATACCCATTATGAATGCGGACTATAAGAACAACATAGTAAGGAATGAAAAAAAAAGTTTCATTTTCTTTGTCTGTAATTTCTAAACGCACATTTCTTTTGGTAGTCGGTTTTTATATGAAATTCCGATGCTAATAAATTAATTTATAGAAAAAAAATGAGGGAAAAAAAAAGAAACTCACCAACTGGACTCCAAGACCGGAAGTTCTCATCCGCGGAAGTAGTTGATGGCTCAGTTATCCTCAGAAATCTATGGGCACGAACAGGAATATTTTCTATTTTCTGTTTTCTAAAGGTCTGGCATGCTTCGCTGTTATCACCAATACAGTCCGTATAATACATAAGAAGTAACACACCGCAAATGAACCAGACTAGGGACGTAGCCAGTACTATTTTACACGTATACAGTCTTAGTTTCATCATGTTTAAACACAATTTGAAAAATGGAAACTACACGAAAATGTTTCTTAAATAACTGCTCTATGGAATGGTATAAAATATATCACTATTTCATAAATATTAAAGCTTTAACTATTTAATCATTGCTGGAAATGTTTCACTTCTCATTATTCCTTGACATTTGCCTTTGAGTGGTCTTGAAGGTGATGCATGTTACGTTTAACAATTTTAGGATGGTACAGCAATTTGAGAAGCTTTGATTATGCATGCACAGTCACGAAAGCTCAATTTGCTTTAACAACGGAACATGTTATTCGCATCCCCTGCAATAGAAACAGCCATTAGAAAACATGCTATTAATAGGAGTAACCATACATTTAAAGTAAACAGAATGATGCAGTGGGGATTATCAATAATGGCGGCATTAAGTTAGAATGCCAGCATGAAAAGGGTGTGGTAGAGTATGTTACAGAGTTTAAAAAATCTACAATAAAGGTACCTATAAGATAATTTAAAAGTAAAATGTCACATATTTAGAGTTGATGTATTGATCTTGATATAAAACCTTAATTATTTTTGTATTCAGAAAATCGTTCTAATTGTGCAGACGAAAAAAAAAATTGGATACCATATTCACCCTATATTCTAAAAAAACAAAAACAAGAAAAGGATATTTTGCAGTTTTCTGACGTCATGTCATGACGTCAGAACGTTCACGCTGCCGCTAACGTCTCGGATTTGATCTTATCAGATTTAGTTTGTTGCTCAGTTAAAAAGATCGAACTGAAACAGTTTTGAATATTTTTAAACTCTCATTCGCTTTATGTAATATTTTTTTTCTTCATAACATATTAACCACAGCATTTATTAATAAGAATTCTTCTCTAAACGTTTAAATAAAAATGTATAAAATAAATTTCACAACTCAGATTAGTGTAAATCAATGCATTTGTATCATCCAGACAAAGTCATGAGTGCCTCTTATTATACTGCTATCTGTTGATAACAGAGAGAACCACCGTTAGGAATAAGATGACAACTCAAAAAACTCGATACATGGTTGAACTGTATAATGGTTACTTTGAAGTATAATACTGTGCAAATTTGATTTAAAAGAGCGATATTATGGTTCAACTTGGCAACATATTAAAGCTGGTTCAAATTTGGATGACATGATTCAACATGCTCAAAAGTTTCTAAAATTGTAATCTTTACAATAAAAATGAAAATTATTCCAATCTAAATACACATTTTTTTTGGCATTAAAGGTAAAATCTTTCGAACACGGCTTACTTCCAAACAATGGTTTTTCAAATTTGCATTTATTTAGATTTAAGATAAACATTTGCTTAACATTGAAATTTCTTAAATTTACAAAATCAATTATGTATAAATTTTTGAATATGATTGAAAATTTTTACTTTCAAACTGCTTTTTTAGATTTTATATTTTAGTACAAATTCAATTCCGATAATTTGACAGATTTTTTTTTCACTATTAGACTGCTTTTTATGCTTAAATCCCATAATATCTTTTTGCTTGTAATTAGAACGCCAGAAAAAATATGTAAGAGAGATACCGGTGTCCTATCTGATTCAAAGGGTTAACGCCTTGTTTTAAAATTCAACTCTAACAAAACATGGCAGATAAAATGGTGAAAGTTTATGATTCTAATAATAGCATTTAATCGTAATGCGATTACACAATCAGGACATTTTTTTATCTGAGAAGTTACACTTTTACAACTAACGTTATTCTTGATAAAATAACGTTAATTATAAAATTTGGTTTCGTAACGAACATACAAAAACTTAATCAAATACTGCCCATTTTAAAGCAACTGAAATGGAATCATTCTGCAATAACAAACGAAACATTACTATAACTTCAACAGTTTCAATTTAATTTACGATATTATAGAAAACCGCTCATAAAAGATTTTTACAATTATTTATACAAGAAATAGATCTATATTACATGTCAATGAATAAAAAGTAACAAAAAAACTCACGAGTTAATATATATAAGATTATGAATGTATTAGACGTTCTTTTTGATATGATTAAACAAATATTAGCCATTTTGTTTGCATATAAAATATTGATGATAAGTGATATTTTGCAGATATCAAAAAATACTTATACAAACCATCATCGCTGAATATAAATAATGCTCAGGTTAACCTTTATTTTTGTAGTAATTACCATATAGAGATTTCCAAGTACGAACCTGAACTATATCACTTTGCTAATTCAATCAATTACGAATATTGTAGTTGTTAACGGCAACCAGTAGTTTACACTATTTTATTATAAAAAGAAATACATTTCAAGGGTTTGTAACTAGTAACTGATTAATAGTCGATAAATTTCCAGAAGGCACGAAAATAGAATGATGTTAATTTAAAATCTCTAATTACTAAGAGATATTGCTTCTTGCAGTGAATTCCAGCCCATGTGAACTTAGAGTTCAATGAAATAGCTGATTCCTTGGCTAAAAATGTCAGAGATCTCAATCAAATTTCAATCCCAACCACGTTGGCAGATGCAAATGCTTTTGCAAAGTCAAGACTATTCACCCCTTTAAAAATCAAAGCCCACGATCAAATAACTAATCTTGACATCGATAGAAAGACAGCCACTACTCTCATCAGACTGAGAACAAAACATCATAAAAAATATGAAAATTTCTACAGATGGGACTAGAAAATATCAAAACTGTGACAACTGTCTAAATGTGGAACTGACACCATATCATGTTTTTAACTGCAAAGCAGTCGCTGCAGGCCTTCACCTCTTAAACTACCCCACAGAAGAGGATTTGTATTCTTTTAATGCCATAGAAATAACAAAAACTATTCAAGCACACCATGAAATATGATTCAATTGAGGATACGACACCAACTAACCAACTAAGAGATATTGGTTCACCATCATGAGTTGGCGTGAGAATAAACTCTACAACTTGTGCAAAGTGCACCGTTGTAGAGTTTATTCTAGTGATTCAGGGGAAAAAAAAGGAAAGGGGGAACTATCGACAACTTATTTGGCTCATTCTCGAAAAGAAAGAAATAAAATGTTTACTTATTTAAAGAGTTTTCTATCTAATTAAATCAAATAATTGAATTTTGAAATTCCCACCAAAAGAAATGCAATGATATTTCGCGCGCCTTAATTTCCCCTCACTTGTGAGGGGAAATTAAAGAGCGCGAAGAAAGTGAACTCTTTTACTGAGCTTTCCCGCCAAGGTTCCGCACATCAAATCGGCGATTACTTTCCATTTGTTAATGTCTCTTAAAAGTCGATATATCCACAAAAACGAAAATAAAAAATATTTTGTTATTAAATTATATAGTTATTATAAGTTTACATAAGAACATTTTATTTATATATTAATTGTAACGAAACGAGAAATTACTTGGATTGGCAAAATTATCAACTGTTCTAAAAAAAAATTATATTAAACGTAGGAATACAGAGTGTGTGACACACACACACATATAAAAAGGAATTTTACTCGTTAATGAATACTTATATCATTAAAACAGTTCAAATAGAAGAACTGCTTGTACTTCTTTCAAATTAAGTTTTTCATGTTACGAAACATTTCAATTTAAATGTTAGGAATTAATTAGGATATAAATTAATTAACATCTAATATCTCTCTATTTCTTTCGACAGAAACGCTTTTGAGAACTGCATGCACCGTGGCTGCCCCATACATGCAGAAACATTTCTGGATTTTGTTTTACAGTGCAACGGTACCTCACGAATCCGATTTTAATTTATTTTCTTTTTCTATTTTTTAAAATTAATTTTCTACAATGAAGCAGATTAAATTTTTAAACCTCCATTCAAGAAGTTTTTACAAGATTTAAAACGTCATTTTTTTCTAAATTCTAATTAATTTCTATCAAAGAACCCTTCCAATGAAAAAGTAACCCGTATATACTAAACGTTTAAAATAACTTGACCATATAACTTTATGTTAGCCAATTTTTTTAGTTTCTTAGTACATAGTACTGTTTTCTTGGTAGCTAGCTGTATTACTTCGTGATGCTGACAACCATTTATTTGCTGAGCAAAGCTCTGGGCTTTAATTAAAACGCTTGCTTCTGTATACTAAATAAATTAGAGCAAGTTCCAGTGTTTGTTTTAGCAAGCGATTGCACAATTCGCATCTCAACGTTCCGAACTAATCAGGTAAGTTTGTATAATTCTGGAAATGATGTTTTCAGATATCTCAAAAGTTTATTACACAGTTTAAGGTTCATTTGAAGTCATTCATTTGCATTTGAATTTTTTTTAAATTCAAAAACTGCTCATTTTCATCCAGATTTTCTTTTAAATTTTATGAACTGTAAACATTTTATGAATGAAGCATCTTTGGTTCATCTATACATTTTTAAACATACAGCATAAAGTTAAGGTCTTTATAAATTTTACTTATTAAATTTTTTTTACAAATTTTAGTATTTCAATAAATTTGTTTACTATGACTAATTAAACGAAAAAATAGTTTTAAAATTTGTAGCTACAATCAGCTTTTTTCGACCTGTTATAAGTTTTGCAACTTCTAACTTAGGCTAAGTTTCACTTTTGATAATTTTTACTAACCAATAAGTACTTCAATTTTTTATTTCTTTTTTTATCATTCAAAAACAAATTGACTTAATATAATGTGTTTCTCTCTTGGGTGGGAATCGCTTTTATCTTAGCTGGAAATCATAAATAATATTTGCCTTAACTATTTTAAATTTCCCTATATTTTAAAAAATATATATATGTAATACAAAAATTATAAATACTTTTGTATTAATAAAAGCATTAAAACTCTTTCGCTTTCATAAAATGTCTTTGTTAAAGAATAGGTGTAGAAATTCTACTTTGGGACTTCAAGGCTGAAAACATACCATTGACTCATAAGTAGATTTATATTTCAAAGGAGGAGTTATTTTTAGAATCTTGTCCCTCTTTCACTTCCATATTAGGAAGCATTAATTGATTTTCCATAATGCGTAGAGTTACAAAGGTATGTACGACTAAAACCTTATTACACCATTCTCTGTAGTATTTAATGCGGGACCGATGGGATTCGTATGTCTCTTACTGAATAGCGTGTTCCAATAAACATCTGCCGGAACCATCCAGAGTTTCGTCCACACACCCTCCCGGGGATGTGGGCTATTGTGGCCACCGGCCTGCCTTTGAATAAATCTTTTTATAACGTATTATGGCTTTTGACTGCATTATTGAAGCTGAATACAACAATGATAACAGTGATGTAGCCCTGTTATTATATATATATATATACCTAAGACCTATAATAGGGCGTGAAAATTTTATAAATTTTGATGATTTTAAAATAAACTATTTCATGTAAATCTTCAAATAGGAAAATTTAAATTCAACTAATTCTGTTCCTACAGTCCTTTCTACCATCATCTTAACTTCTTCTAAAGCACTTCAAGGGTTTTAGAAAGGAAAGAAAAAGAGAAAAAAAACATTATATGGATAGGACCTATTTTTACGCTTTTGGGGAAACCAACTTTGATAATCTTCATCCTCTTCAACGGGAACTTTGATGAAGTAAAGTGAGGTGTTAGAAGATCTTCTAGAAGGGGAATGAGTACAGAAGGGGGTAAGATATTAAGAGATGAAAGGGGTGGATCCGCTTAGCACCATTAGTTCTGAACGTTCCATCAATGACAGAATTATTTATCTCCCGAACTGGGTAATGATCACCACGAATTGACACTTTATCATCCTCGCTGATATCTTGAAACTTTTCTATCTCAGCATTTACTGCCTTTGTCTTTTACCTCAGAAGAGAATGATATATGGTGCTTTTATTTCATAGTTTCCAATTATTTCTTTCTACCACTTTGTGAACATAAATCCCATATCTGGTTGTAACTCATCGCTTTGCAACTTCATCTGGCATTACATGACAGTCACAATCATAGTTTTGAAAATTCATGAGGAAAAGTTTTCAACGTTAGCTTACTCATTTTTTTCGAATTTTACGATTTCAGCCCCACCGGGACTTATATGTCCTGCAGAAGAAAACACCACTGGAATGCATGCGTACCATCGGAAAATCTCGGTGAGACACATATGTCCCAACCCCACCTACTGCCCACATAGTTCGTAGTTAATTATATGGTGTTATTAGCCTTTTAGTCTTTTTATTGGAAATGGCAAATTCGTCTTGAAAGATTAAATTATTACTAATTTTTGTTTGGTTTCGTAATAAGTATTTTTATTGCTAGCTACCATNTATATATATATATATATATATATATAAACTCTCATCACAACGCTATTTTAAAACTTTTTAACTGTTAACTTTTTAACTCTTCTCACTTTTATATCGCAAAAACTTTTTAATGAAAAAATATGAAATTTCGCACATTTTTTGAGAACCTTTTAAGAAAC
Organism: Parasteatoda tepidariorum; assembly: GCF_043381705.1. Taxonomy (NCBI): domain Eukaryota; kingdom Metazoa; phylum Arthropoda; class Arachnida; order Araneae; family Theridiidae; genus Parasteatoda; species Parasteatoda tepidariorum. Next base: position 41,602,489 of record NC_092208.1, on the reverse strand, counting down.
CTTCTGGTACGAAAATGCAGTTATTAGTGATTTGATTTATTTTACGTCAAAGTTGAGGATTTTTATTCGAAAGACGTAATTCAGTTTAGTAAAAGATACTAACGGAAAAAAATGATTTTTCTGAAGCCAAGTATCCTTATGTTTTAAAAAGAATTTATTTAAATTGCGAATTAATTGTTTAAGTAGTTTTTCTAGTTCTGTGATATATTTTTCATTCCCTCTCTCATGATATTAGACTAACCTCTGCGATTGCAGTATTCGATTTCGTTGATATTTTCATTTACAAAGAATTGATATTGATCAAATCATATCTGAATAACCTGTTTCAACCAAAATCTTATTCCTAAATCTTACAATTAGATTTTTTTTCTTTCAACTGAATAGTTTTTTGTAAAATTCAAATGTAATAATAACCTCAAAAATTAAAACATAAAATTTAACATTGAAAATTATTAAATTTGAATTTTCTTTTTAGCTTTTCGATTTTAATTTTTGCTTTTCCAAAATGATTATATATGATTTTCAATTGTATTTGTTTGAATTACTTGCAACAATTTTTATTTAATGATCGGGAAAAATTAAAGTAATAAATTCTCGAAAAAGATTTCGAAATAATGCTCTTTCAATTAGAATTTCAATTTTCGGTTACTGAAAATATGTTTATAATTCTAATTATTTTGAATTTTTAAACATATTTAATTTTAGTACAAGTTTCAAAAACAATTTATGAGGTTAGCAAGTGATAGCAAAGAGGGGGATGAGTTTATTATCTCTCTATATAAGGAAAAAAAGTTAATATCGTCGTCGATGCAGCCGTTGTTTCAAAAAGAATTTGCCAAGCGAGCTCTGAACTCTCTTAACTCGAAAACTATTAGATGAAACAATATAAAATGTTGCACTTTTCTAGAGAAAAGATCATTCTGATTTTAAAATAATGTTGTTAGGGCCCTTAGCTTGAGTTATTTTGCGTCAAAGTTGAAGATTTATTTTGAGCTACGTAATTCAGTTAAACGAAAACTAATAGCAAGAGAATTATATTTTTTTGCAGTTATCCACTTTTCTGTCTACAACAGGACCAAGACGTCATACTTTGTTTAAATTTCTAATTTATTTTGGAGTAATTAAATTGTTTTTCTTAAGAACGAAAATCAATCCCTTCAATATGCTGTTTGGTTTGTTGGAGTTTAGCAGTAATTAAATATCCATATTGACAGTATTTTGGATTTTTCGGTATAAAAAATAAGCAAGTGCAGTAATTTTAAACGTATTAATACTTAAATATGGAAGAACAATATGTAAGATGGGAGATCAACTGCTCACAAATAGTTGGATATTAACTGTAAGAATAAATGGCCTTATATGGCCATTTATTCAAATATGTGCCTTTCTAATTATAAAAAACAGTGTAATAGATACTAATAAACATCTGTTAGTTTATCGGAATTAAATTGATACTAAAATATAAAATACAAAAAAAAGTTAAATTTTTTTTCCATTCATTTTCAGAAAATTATCAATAATTGATTATGTAAACTAAAGAAATTTCAATGATGAATAACTATTTACAAATAAGAGAAATTTCTTTAACTGCAAAAATTAAAATTATTTTTTAAATTGTCAAGTTAATTTGTAATTAAATATTGTAGTTGTTAATTATTTGTAACTAAATTACTGCAAAAATAACTTAATAATTGCAAATAAGTGCAAATTTGAAAATACATTGTTTGGAAATGGGCCGTGTTTGGATGATTTTACCTTTAACGCAGAAAAAGACACCGGTGTTTCAACCTGTATTTCATAACCAGAAATTATTAAAATGCTAAATATATTTTTCACTTTTGTCCTAAATTATTACAAAATAATGAAAAAGGTATGAAAGATATGATTCATAAAAATTCTGAGTCAAAAGGTTAAAGAATAAACTTATAAAGGTATTAAATAAGGTGAAGGTGGGAAGGGCGAGGTAAGTGATCTGAACGAATGTGCGCAAGAAGTTTCAAGGTCTGTCGAGCAGTAGCGAGCAGGGGAACGGAGCACCCCAGAAATCTAAAAAATTGTATCCATAGTATATGGTAAAGTTTCACAAAACAAATCACATCATCTTTAGAAGAGAAAAGAAAAAATACAAGCAATTCACAGTTTTATATGCTTAGGAATCTGATACATAATTTACTAATTAACAAATATTTTTGGTTCTCGAATTGAAACCATTATTCTAGTTACCAATGATTGCATACAGCTCTTATTGTCTTGGGAAATCACGTCAAAAAATAAGAATAAATCTTACGTCTAAAGTGGATGAGCACAAAATCCTTTCCAGATTAGAAGAGGATTACAATGGCAATCTAGATAAAACTATGTTCACCCTAACAAATCGATCATCCACACCACACACCTTCTTAACTCTTGCTTGCACAGAATATAAAACTTCCTTAGGGTATTTTTAATTAGTTAAATAGGGTCTTTATAGCTAAAAAGGATACAGATTCAAAGCAAGAAAAATTCACTTGGGGACAGCTAATTTGATTAAACATTTTTATGATTTTCATTTACCCTTTTTATAAATAAACTGGAATAGATTACCTTTATAATTCATGAGGCATGAATGAGCCTAACTGGTGCTAACTACAAAACTATTTATTAAAAGTCTATAGTTAAAGGTTGTTGTTTCTAATGACATTTGGACAAGCCAGGTTCGCCAGCCATTGGCCTTTAGCGAATTAAGTCGGAAAGGTACGCCTTTCGTTTGACAAGAGAGCACCGTAAGCGTGAAAGTGCGTTTTAGATCAATATTCTACGGATAGATGGCAGCACCACTCGCTCGAGAGGTTACTTCCTCAATTTAGACATAGATCTGAAGGGGAAGGATATTTTCTCTAGATCCTTGTACTTCTCAGCGATAGTTAAAGATTATATGTTGAAATGTCTTACAATTATTTGCAACTCTAATTTGTAAACAGAGTTAAGTAAAAGCGAGCACAAGAATTGTTTTCTTAACTATATTAAATGGATTTGTTTTATAGAGAATATTCTCAAAAACACAATTTTTGTAAGTTTTGCATATTTTTAAGAAAATAGAAACTGAATTTTTGTGGTCGAAATTAAGTTTTTAAGAGTTAATTGAAGAAATTATTTTGCAAGGGATAAGCCATAAGTGAAATGAAAACTTTCTAATCTAAGTTTGTTCTCATATATAAAAGGAAAAACTTTCACAATACTTTTAATCGGCTTAAGCCTAACAACTACCAAAAAATTTCTTATTCCAAAGCAGCCATTTATTTAATAGAAAAATACAATGTGGCGGCAATTTTCTCCATAAAATTTCCTAAGGCGCATATAACATCTTTTGGCTTCATATATGTTTTTATTGACAAAAGTCTCTCATACTTACAATAGATCAATAGCCACATCGATCAATAAAATATTTCTTCGAATAAAAAGAAAACATATTTCACTTGCAACAATGAACATGATGTCAAATGTTCTAACTCGAATCACTAGTAACAAAAGTGCATTTCGCTTCGTTGGGCTAACATCATAACCACTTGTTCGGGTTAAACGAGCTCGTTTTCAAGATATATAATACGCGAATTGTTATGAAGCCTTTTTTAACTCAATTCCCCTTACATTCCTTCGTTTCACGATTCTTGTTTTCCACGCCAAGTTGATTTTTGCTACAAAGAAATGACAGAATGCGGCTTCTCTTCTCCCTTTGAGTAAATAGAAAGAAGCGGAATCTTTCAAAAAAAGAACAAAATTTCACGATGCGATCGAAAGGTTCTTGATTGCTTATGCCACATGTTGTTATCGATTTGGAGCAGAGAGGATAGGAATTTCCAGGCCAAATATCAAACTTTTGAAAGTAAAGATCTTACCTCTTGCTCCACGGTTGAGTCCATCTAACCTTATTTTTTTTTTCCGATTGAAAGTGAAGTTGAAATCGAAAGAAATGGGAATAGCTTTCCGTTGCAGAGGTTTATGGGATGGGTATAAGCGTATTCTATCTGATTCCATTACGTATGTTTTTATCTTGTTTAGAGAACTTGGTAACTTCTATCTTGTAATAAAGAGTAAGTAAACTCAATATTAAACTTTTCTATAAGGAAGATTAAAATGCTATTGATTGGTAAACATAAGTTAGTTGATTCCCTTATATGTATTTCTGTCCTACTTAAAATTTCGGAAAACAGGCAACATTGCCTTATATTTAGCGGACGCTAAATTGCGGAGAAAAACTTTTTCATCCCGAATTCTGCTTCATCTCTATAACTATTTTCAGATTTAGAGTATCAAAAAAGTGTGTGTAGGCAAACCTAGAGTAAGCCATGAGGTTTAAATTGCTAGAAAAAAAAATCAGAACATCAAAATGCAAACAAATTCGTGGTATAATCTTTTCCTTAAGAACAGGTGAACTCATCCTTAATCTTATCTACAAGAAAAGTTAAATTTTTTTTTAATTGCACACAACTTAGAAGTATCATTCACGGTGTAACATATCAAGCTATATTAAGAAACAGTTATTTGTTTTATTAAAAAAAGATATTTATTTCACACCACAACAAATACAGTAATAAATATAAAATACCCGTAACGGGATAGATAAATCTTATAAAGCAAACTAGAAAAAGTGCCCGTAACGGGATATATGAAAACTCAAATTCCACAACAAACTAATCTCTAAAAAAAAACCAACAGCTCTGTTGTTCTAAAAAGGTCTTCTAATTTTATCGTCTGCTTTTATTTTATGGTTTATCTCTTTATGTGTTTATTTTATTTTATTTATGCTTTTGCTAGCCCGTTATTTTTTTAATATTTTTAGACTTCATAACGGTATCAATCTTTTTTTCTCTTGATGAAATCTTTATGTAAACGCTCAGAGCTGGTGTCAGTAAAACAGTCATTACGGTGAGCTGACCAGCGTCACGGGTAGCCAAAAAAATCTATATATATATTTCTCTTACACGGCGATAAAAAAAAGCCTCATTACAACTCTCCGAATGGCAACGCTAGAAAATCAACCAATAATTGCCGCTGAAAATGTCACATGCCAAATCTAGATTGGGTGGCTCAACATATAGCGCTTCTAAAAACGGAAACTGAAATAACCAGAGTGTAAAATATTATGTGCTTATGCGCATCGTATTTTTTGTTAAATAATTTATTTATTATATATCAGTTTATAGATGGTAACGAGAAGAGTTTTGTGGTTGCTATCGTGACTAATTAGAAGCTAAATTGTTTTTCTGAGTGAGTGTGAGATTTGTTTTTTGGAACTGCGATGCTGTAATTTTATTGTTTAGTTAATAAATCTTCCTTTTATATTAAACGTGATAGTAGTTTCCTTAATTATTTGATTCGAAGTCCTTGGAGTTTTATTTGAGGTCAGTTTATTTTGTATTTTTTGACAAGAGAGAGCATTCTCACCAAACGAGATTTCTTCCGAAATTCAATGTTTTGTTTATGCAGGGTTTTTCCATTGCAATTTCTCTTATTTAAATTTTTAATAGACTTAATTATAGCCAAAATTTTAACCTTTTTAAAGAGATATCAGTTTTAGAAATTTTATCTTAAGATTTTATACTATAGCACATTTCTAATAGGTTTAACGAATTACATGTCATTTATTTGAATTCAAATTTATTTTAATGACTTAGTATTTACTAAAAAGATGTAATTTTTTTTTAAAAAAAAAGTTGTTATATGGATTTGAATGATTGTTTTGAATTCTTAGAATTTTGTGCATTTGCAATGTACCTAAGTTAGTAGCGAGCGAAGCGAGCTTGGTTTGCGAAGCAAACCATATAAGATTGCGTAGCAATTTTCGGGGGTTGGCGAGCGTTAGCGAGCAGGGGGTACAGCCCACTAGTTTAAAATAATATTGGAAAACTCACTGCTTTACTTCTCTAATCTAATATTCGGAAAGCCGAAATCCCTGGCATAGATTATTTATCAAAAATATTTGTTTTAAAAATAATTGAGTTCTTGATATTTTTTTAGTAAGTTTGACGAGAGTTTTTCTAGATTTCCGGGGGCGGGGGGGTTGGCCAGCTTAAGTAACGGGGTATGCGTTCCCTCTCTATGCATCCCCTTCAGTTTAATAAAATATAGAGGAAATCGAAAGAATTTAAGAAAATCGAAAGAATTTAATAAAAATTTTTTAAAAAACAATTTTGTTAAAACATATAATTTAAATTACATTACTAGACAGAGTATTACCTTTCTTATCGAGAAAATACTTATATACTTTCATACAACTGTTTTTGATTTAAATGAACACTATTACGGCTAATTTTATAATTCCAATGCACATCTATTTATTTTCATAACTGAACACTAAATAGATTTTTTGAGCATTTAATAAAACGTAGGTGATAACGATGTTCATTAATGAAACTGTTTGGGAAAGTATTTTTAAGCCTAAGTTGAGCCTGATTTTTAAACCTAAGCATGTATTCTGAAAAGGCACATACATATTTAAGAATTAAACTGTTAATAGTTACCAATATTAGTTAAAAAATGCTAATAATGACTGCCAAATTATTTTAAACAGAAAAGAGACGTTTTTCATTAAATATAAAAAACATTTAGAATCCAAAAGCAAACTTAATCTGCTGCGATAATCAGGATCTATACGTCATTTTAAATTATTTTTTTTAAAGCTGTCATTTTTCTAATCGAGTAAGTAAAAATAAAAATAGAGTAAAAAATCCAAGAAATCTTTATGTCATTTAGAAATCTTCAACTGAATTTTAATACGAAATTCAAAAGAAGTCTCGACTTTTGAAACACTATCTTGAAGACACTTTTCACATATGAAAGAAAGAAATGCGAAATTTATACGATGTAAGGAATATTTTTTTAATAATGATTCTATTTCTTTCCGAAATTCAAATCCACTCAGAAATCCAAACAGAAACTACTCGACAAATAATTATATTCTTCAAAAGCTTGATAAATTTGAAAAGAAACTTCACTTTGCTTTTTTGTGAAAGAGATCTCAATTGAACGATATTCGAGAAAGTCAGATTCGCAAGTGCCCACGGGCTCCTGTTTCCATTTTATATAGATGCGGATCCAACCAACCATATGAAAAGATAAACATGGTATCTACTTCTATTCAAGGCCCCTCTTCATCTTTTTAACACGAAATCTGAAGCACGACATACAGAAGAGAAACTAAATATTCTAGTTAAACGAAATTCGCGCTTCGATGGAATTGAGAGGGAGAATATTTTTGAATGTAAATAAATCTTTTTGTACTTGAAAATTCGAAATGAATTCGATTGAAATGTGGCTAAGCAGATTTCGTTTCATCAATTTTGAAAGCGTAATTTTAATAGGTGGAGAGGTTTGTAATGAACTTAAAGAATCTTGTAGCAATTTCGATTCAGCATTATGTTAAGGGTAATATATAATTTGAACAAGTAGAAAATTTAATTATAAACTTTAAAAAGTTTTGTAAACATGTCAAGCAAACTTTAATTAAAATTTAATTCCAGTATTTAAAAGTTATTTTAATAAAAAAATGATATCGTAGTGCACGTTAAAAGATATTTTAATGTGCCCTACTAGATTTTTTTTATTGTTATTATTATTATTAATTAAAAACTTAGCCTGCCGCCTCTTCAAAAGGTGTATTATTTCACGTTTGTCGGGTGTTAAAAATAACATTCTCTCCAGTAGATTAGGAATGCTCTATTAGTTTTTTTTTATTAGTTGTTAATAATTTTTCATCATAATTTTGGTATCAAAAATTATCGTATAATAATTTTATAACCGTCGTTGAACAGCCGACCCAAATTTTTTTTGGGTTAACGACTATTAATGTTCAACTCTGTAGTCTTGTAATTTTGAACCCAATCCAGAAGACAAGGGAGCTCCTGTATTGGGAGAAATTTTGCCTTCGAGGAGAACTTTTTGATGGAACTAACCCGCATTTGCGTTACACGGATAGGAAGACCAAGAGAACCTCCCACGGTTAGCCTGACGGCAAAAGGACTCTAACCCATGATCCGTCTACCACAGAGGATATTTCACGTCAGCACTGTGGTCGGTGAAAGCCGGATGCGGAATTAGTATCGACCAGCCATCGAACCCCAGCTAACCTCACTGGAAGGCGAATGTTCTATCCCATGAGTCATCGCGGCTATCGTATTACAATTAAAATTTTTGAGTTCCTTGTGCCGTATTTAACACAATTTTTCGTCAGTGCAATTTTGTGTGGTAGTAGTTCTATTTAAGAAGACGCCATAGCACGGGAGAAACTTTTCGTCGCAAATTCTGTTTAATCTCCATAACTAATTCAAATTTAAAGTATAGAAAAAGTAAGTTCAGAGAAGTTTCAAATACCGAAGAGAAATTTTCAAAATACCAAAATGAAAATTAATTCTGAAAAAATAATTTACGATTGCGCAATGGAAAAGTTCTCTTCCAATAATTTGTTTGCATTTTGATATTTAGAATTTTTTTTCCAGCAATTTAAACTTCATGGAATACTTTAGGCTTAGCATGTAATCACTTTTTCTTTCTTTTAAATTTTTAATTAGTAATAGATGTGAAAGAGAATTTGTGACGAAAAGTTTCTTCGTGGTATGGCGTTATCTTAAATCGCACTGTTGTTGTTGTTGCTTATCCTCACAGATCTGACATTAGTCAGATCAACTCCAAAAAGTTGTCGACAGTCAGAAAGTCGATGACAAGAAGGGGATCGGAAATTAAGTCCGCCCTGGACAGTCCGACACAAGTATATGTTTCGGTGAGGCTGGTTGGATACAGCATTTTTTACAAGTCGGGTAAATTTTTGTGCCACGTTCGAATGTTAGACATTTTAGGTGACCAGTTGAGAATCTGGCCAAGGCAGTCTGGGAGCTTCGATCGCAATTGATTCTCAGAGGGGTGCCAGGTGATGTTGCGGTGTACCATTGGTGCGCAGGTGGAGTTTGGCAGATTGATTTTTGTCTATATTTTTCATTGTAAAGTTCCTGATAAGTAACTGATGACCCGGTTAAATCGCTCTAAAGCTGCAAAATGGGCTATCGGCAACGGTCTGGGAAACATTCCTGAGAGTCATTCGAAGATCAGCCATCAAAATGTTGATCCTTTGCTGAGGAAATGACTCCTCTGCTTTGGTAGTTTGACGATCAGCACGCAAAGTCGAGCACTTTACGGTAGAACAGTTTAACGAGGACCCACACCAAATTTTGTGTGGTAATCAGTTCCGTCACCTGATTTTAATATGACATTAACATCTATTTTATTTTTATATAATTTTTAAAAATATATTTCTAGATGCACGCTACTTATTTCACACGAAATGTAAACGTTCTCTGTATTTTCTAACAGGGAGGAACAAGTGTTTATGTTCTCATTTTATTCAAAAACAAAAGCTTTGCACTATATTTTTAAAATATTAATATATATTTTCGATAAATAAGTAAATTATTTTGAAAAGTTTTAATGTTACTAAAGTTTAGAAAATTCACTAATATATTTAAGTGAACGAAATAAAAAAAAGCGATCATCTAAACAACTTTGTCTATGGAACTAGTATGGAATCATAAGTTCTAAAATGCAATCTTCATGTTCTGAAGAACTGATGTTAAATATTTTGAAATGTTTGTTCAGATATTTTATGCAACGGAATCGGACACAAAATCGTACCTTCTCTGCATAAATATACTTTTTTTTCGCCAACGGATTTGGATTTGCGATTATTAAAATATAGATAGGGGAGGTGGAATCGCAATCTAGAAAAAATAATGTTAATAGTTCAGCAAGAGATTGGTCGAAAACGTGGGGCAATTTCAATTAATTTCACTCTTTTGCTTATTTTACTTTATCACTGGATCTATTTGGGAAAAAAAACTCGAAAATTTTGAAAGCAATTGTTTATTTTAAAATAATCGTAACTCTTTTATTTAAAGATAATTCAGCGTATTAAATAACTTTTATATTAATAGTTTTTTTTAGTAATTAATTTTTGATAAATGAGAAAATTTTTTAAATTTTAAGGTACCAAATGTTTACAAAATTTTGAAATACGCAATTTTAACTAAAAAAAATCGGAAACATGAACCATAAATCAGTCAAATTCTTGAGAAATTTAATTATTTTTAAAAAAAATAATTTTTTTGATACTATTCAGCACGAAAAAAAAATTTAAATTAACATTAAGAGCACCAAACTTTCCTCCGCTCCTTTTCCTAAATTATCAACTATTGGAGCCTTTTTCCGCTTCAATAAATCTTTTGCTTAACTCTGAAGGAGATGAGACACCGGTGTCCGTTTTATATATTTTTTCTGACACTTTTATTACAATCAAAAATATATTTTGGTATTTTTTTCCGTCTGTTTTGTATTTTTTTCTATATTTTGGTCTGTTACTAAAAAAAATCAGATTATCGGAATTTGTACTAAAATATAAAATACAAAAAAGTAGTTTGAAATTTTTTATTTATTTATATTCAAAATTTAATCTATATATTATTTATTAATTTATTTTGAGGTCAGAAATCCGAATCCGTTGAAAATAAGGTATATTTATTCAGAGAAAGTACGCTTTTGCGTCTAATTTCGTAACTCAATTATCTTACTTGTGGTCCCCCCCTCGAGTCATTAAGTTTGAGTCGCAGAACGTGAGCATCCCATCATGAAATCAAAAGTTATTCAGGGTGGTCCGTATTTCTTTGCCACATTGTACATTAGATTTTGTGCATTATACAACAAAATGAATCCACTTTTTAAACTTTTTTTTTATTCCCACTTTTTAAAATGCGTATAGATATATTTTTTATTTTTTGCATTTACTTTGAAGTTCATACTTCACCGAATTGTTTTACTCAGTCGACTGATTTTAAGATTCTTCAGAAAATTCACTGCCTAACTCTACCACAAAATCTATTTATAGCAGTTGGACATGTCAGCAGGCGATGATGCCCAACATGCATGCAACACACGCATTACTCCAAATCTCTCAACCCATTCATTTTACAGTCTTAGAAAGACACTTTACTAAATAAACGTATTTTTGAAAATATTCCCATATAATTTTTTAAAACTTTTTTGCAAGTTAATAAGAAACAATATTTTGAATAATAATTTTATCTTTCCCTATAAGCAATTTACAAAGATAATGCATAGAAGAATTTAAATCCTTTGAAAAGAAAGTAAATTCTAAGACCTTATCGGTGAGTGCCGAATAGTTCCATTTTGGTTTTCCCCGACATACTTAAAATCGTAGCGAAACTCATGTTATTCCATTAAACTTTTTCAATAATAATAATATTAATAAATCAGAGTTTGATCACCACTACATATAATTACAATAAATATATCAAAGCATAATAGTCTTTACGACAGCGAATTTTTACCTGGTCAAAGCATAAATAAAATTTTAAGTAAGATTGTTTTTCGGTAATTGTGCACTTGCACTTCAAGATGAAGAAAATCACGGATACCCACATATGTGACGTATGACGTCAGCTGATCGTTTATAAGCAAAATGGCGTGTTTCAAGTTTCTCCACATAATTTAGAATGTCAATTAAAGTGAAGTTAAAAACAGCGCCGTATCGCACATCGAATTTGTTGAAATCTAATGCTTTCTCGTCTATTTCTTATACTCAACATAGATATATTATTTGTTTATGTATTTTATTGTATCTGTGATATATTTTTGTTTTGTGTACTTGGCAACTTCGATGTATAATTAGTTTGTTTATGTTCTACATGGCTTTGTGCCTGTCTTTGCGTTAAGTAAGAAATATATCGTGATAGAACCGAACTCTTTGTGAAAGAATCTTTGTGTAAAAATATAGAATGTGTTTACTTAAGAGATTCGATACTTGACGGGCTTGGCTTACTCGAAATAGAATGGAAAGAACAGTTGCCAACGTAAACAAATGCCACGGTTCAACAACCAATCAGGATCGAGATAATCACACTATGTCATTTGCAGGTATCCCATTGTTTCACTACCTCTTGAAAAATCCATTCTTGGAAAGAGTGAAAGTTGGCAGGTATGAATAATCAGGAGAAACTTGAAGACTAAGAAAGGCTTATTACAAATTAAATGGTAATTATAATTTATACAATGTGGAATGCATTTTCTTGCCCAAATATGCTATTACTTTCTGCTATGAATGAATGGTGAATAACATAAGAACGCAAATAATGGATCAGATTCAAAACCTCTATAGTTTTAGTCCTACATTGAAGCTCTTTCTGCAGTGTCGAAACTCAGAATGAGAGAGGGAAGAATTTATATTTCCCTCGGAAATTTGAAGTCATTGCCCTAAAAGTTTTCTAAAGACAAGGACTTCCACGGAAGAGTTAATTTGGTTCCGAGAGTTGGGCCTTTTATTTAGGATGGTTTGTCTTTGAAAAAAAAAAAACCATTTATTGAAATCTGCCATTATATTAAGATCCAATTAATTATCCATTATTTATTGTTCCTTGAAGAAGTTATTTTCATTAAAATGCCAAACATAAAGAAATGGTAATGTTTTTTTTATAAATGCAATTTTTTCTCATAAGAATATTTAATTGTTAAAGGCCATGCATTTTTCAAGAAATAGAATTAAAAATTTTAATCGCGCTTTTTAAATCAAAATAACGGGAACTAAATTAAAAAAGAAAAATAGTTTTCAAAATAACCATTTTCAAACGTTTATAGCAGTTTTTTTTAGTTTCCATTTTAACAAAAACCATAATCCGGATTATTTTATTCATTTTCAGCTTAAGTATAGTTAATTCATAGCTAGACTAGATTCAGCTCCAGAATTCAGCTGTCGGACATAACCAAAATTAAAATTATTTATGACAATACGGTGAAAAACTTTTAATTATTTTATTTTATATTATTTTACAACCGTCGTTGAACAGCAGACTCAATTCTGAGTTTACGACCACCATTGTTCAGCTCCGCAGCCTTGTAATTTTGAACCCAATCCAGAAGACAAAAGAAAAGAACTACCGGATCAAGCATTGAGACAAACTAGCCTTCGCTGAGGACTTTTTGATGGAACTAACCATCATTAGAGTTACATGGAGAGGAAAACCACAATACCCTCCCACGGTTAACTTGATGACTAAGGGACTAACCCATGATCAGTCTACCACTGAGGATATTTTAAATTAGCACAGTGGTCGGAGCAAGCCGGGTGTAGAATTAGTTTCGACGAGCCATCGCTGGGATTCGAACCCGGTCACCTCATTAAGAGGCGAACGCTCTGTTCCCTGAGCCAAAAAGGGTCTAAATTCTCTTATTAAATATTAACAAAATGAAGCACTCCTTAATTAGTTAATATGTTCACAATTGTCCATATAGAACAAAAAAAAACAATAAAAAAAAGAAAAAGGAACAGCCTTTAAAAATGCTGTTCATTTACGGGGATGGGGATCTCAATTCATTAGATCTGTTCAAGAATTAAAATTGAAGAATTGAAATAAAATTGAATAAAAGGGGGCAGCCAGGTTATGAAACATCCCAATTTGGTGAAAAATCTCTGTAAGGCAGTTACGTTCAGTCATGAAAGCACATCGATTGTTTAATTACAATTACAAAATTTTACTCTAATTGCATTTAATAAATTATCACATCTAAGGTGAACATTAGCTAAATTAAGATTAATTATTACACTCTTATCTTAGAATTATAAATTATCAGTGTTCCCACAGTCTGGAAATTTTTTTAAAATGGTAGCAAAAGTGAGATATATGTAGATGCCTTAAGCTATCAATGAATATTTAATTCAAAGGAAATATATAGGAGTGCAAATAATAATTCTTGAATAATTTCGAATTCACAAATGAAAGATAAATTTAAGCATTTTTCTTAAGTCTTGAAAAATCTTACCTACCACTTATTTCGCCAGATCATGGGAGTCCTGATTGATGGAGCTAGAATATTTTAACTATCTATTCGTTTATAATTTTAAACATAATTATAAAAGAATTAAGTTTCGGTCATTCTTAAAGTCATAACAAAACACAAAACAGTTCTAAATAAATACATTGTTAATTCATGCAGCATACATAGAAAAAGAACACAGAAATATGATAATTAAGATAGAACTAGTTTGATAGCAATTGAGTTACCTAACTATTATGTTAGCCCTGGTGGAATTAACTAAAAAAAAGTTAAAATAACTTAATAAAACTTTAGATTTAATTTATTAAAAACTTATTTCAAATATGCTGAACTTATTAAAATATATGAACTGCTAAAAACAAAAACTTGTGCGAAATTGAATAACGGAACATCTAAATAACTTGCATCTAAAAAAACATTAACATCTTTCGTTAAAATCAAAAATTCGAATTCCCAAGAGTAATGTTAAATTTTTAATGACCTTCTTTTGAATGCTAAAGTATAAAAAAAAACCCCATTTCTTTTTCTGTTCTTAAAATTCCAATAAAGTTAAGAGATAAGCATATTTTTCAAAACTAATTAAAGCGAAAAGGGAGCTTTCAAGAACTTAATTAGCGATAAGTATCGAATAAAAGTTCGTAACTTTCTATAATGAAACCACTTTTTTTTCCTGCAACTTTTGTGGGAAAGTTGGTCGTTATTAAGATTTAATTAAAGGATTGATTTGCAAAAGAACTTGACGGTGATTTGGGCTTGAACTATTACTAAACCGTAAAGCAACTATTATTTGAAAGATTATGACCGTTTAAATCGAACTGTTTGATTGTTCAAACCAGACAGAATAAGTAACTAATAATATACATGCTATATAAAATGATGGTAAAGTTAGTTAACGTTCATATAGTAATCGAAAAGTAAAATAAAAAAACAACTAAAATAAGGTAGTGAAATTATTTTACTGAGTCACTATTTAAAAATAATACGCCCATTTCGTAAGTAGTTAGACGAGGTACAATGCAGCAAAATTTACGAATTCATTAACTTGCATAAAATACAATTAATGCACACTATATCATATTTTCCCATTCAAACATTTTTACTAGTTTCTAAGCAATTTTTCTTTACACCAGATATAAAAAAACAGAAGTCAAAGGTCTAACAGTGATTGCAACTTATGCCGAGTACAAATGAAACACTATAATTAATGCAAAGAAAATGCCAATTTTTATTGAATATCGATTATTTTATATCATTTTATTATATATTTATACGCATATCTTTCATCAACATGTAATTTAAAAATCAAATAGGAAATCAGAAATTAGGTATTTGCGACTCGAGAAGAAGTGAAGAGATTATGCCGAACCATGAGATTTAAATCAGGGTTCATTGAATATCCAGGGCCCGCACTAAGCATTCGCCTCCTCGCCAAATACGATAAAATCGTACTTTTGGCGAATAAAATTGTATTTTGGCGAAAGTATTGCCAAATGATTTTTTCCACTGGAAACGAATAAAAATTACGCCAAAATTAATTTTTCTAAACAGATCAGTATTTTTTATTCGATTACAGCAATTTTCGGGAGATGCGCCGCATAACCAATTAGAATTGGGTCCAAATAATATAAGCCTAAAACAAACTACAGTAAAATAGTTTTCTATGGGAAAGAATTAATCACGAAGAATTGTTAGGATTTGCATTTGGCGAAGACTTTCGAAATGGCGAATACTTTCGATATTTGGCTATACTGGCTAATAATTTGAAATCCTTAGCGCGCTTCCTGGATACCTGAAAGCGACGTCACGCGAGTGTGCCAAACCTGATTGGCTTCTGTATTGAGAAAGGCCACGATTTAACTATGAAAACGTCACTTGTTATTAAAAAAATTACAGAACAGGAAAGTTTAGTAGTACTACTACAGACTCATCGGATAATTGAGATTGCTTCGTTTGAAGGAAAAAAATTGACGACCGATCGCTCTTTGATTTCAATACACAACAGTTTTTACTTTTAATTTTACATCAAAAACATGCAAAATACAGAATAAATTCAGCATTTAGATAGCTTGGATTTATTACTACTGGTCGTGAAAAAAAGTTAAAATATCTTTTGAGACAGATCTTTGAATAAGTTTCATAATTGTGTGTAAATTTTTTTTTGATTCGCTTCATTTGTTCCGGAAATTTGACGAAGCAGGCAAAAAATGAAATTAACATTAACCCCTTCCTTCTCGCTCCCGTGAAAATGACGGGGTGAGGTTTCGCCCTCTATTTCTCGCTCCCGTGAAATTTCCGGGCTGGAATGTTCAGTGGTAACGCGCCAATAATAATAAATCTAATTCATTTCTGTTTCCCGGACATTTTATTTCTCATTTTACACAACAGATGGCAGTACCAGGATAGTTTTAAGGTAATTGTAGATAGTTTATTTTAAACTAGATGTCAGCACTAATCAAATACGTGTATTTGGCAAAATAGGCACTTTTATGACCGTTTTCTTGAAAATTAACCGATCTTTAAGGGGTATAAATTTTCGACTTGTCTAAACTGGACTAAATTTTCCAGTTTTCAACTACACCTCATATTTTGAGGGTCGAGAACTAAAATCCGACGAAAAAAATTTCGTATTTTAAGATATTGTCTGTAACAATGAGCCCATTTACGTTTAACCCTCAAATCATTAAGATAGTGTTTTAGTTCATAACAACATAATAATTTTGCCAGCCTGTACGTAAAAAAGAAAAGTCCTATATAAAGCAAATTCTAGTTAGATTCGTTTCGAACTATATTTTAATCGGTCCAATAGAATATTTCTACATTTTTATAACTAACCGTCATCATTCTCAGACAAAAAATGAGCAATAACAAGGTTCAAATGTTCTATTAATTTTCAGAAAAGGTTTAATATAATAGCTAGGAATGTGCTAGGAATGTGATATGTAGAAACTCAACGCTTCATTGGATTACATGATTCTGTTTAGTATGTCAAAATTGCTCTAGTTTCTAGGAATTGCAAAAAAATAAAATTTATTCCACATAAAAATTGATCAATCGATTCAAGCTTCTAAAAAAACCTTTACTATCAAATTACATTTTTAGTGGGCGTGCAGTTGTAAGAATTCTGTTTATTATTGTTAAGTTCAAAGCATAAAAATTCGATGCTCAAATTTCACATGATTTAAAAAAATTATTTGAATTGAAGAAACTTTACACTGATGGCGTAAGATTCTAAAGAAAATTCGGCACCTTCACACGAAATTTCGAAACACTATTTTTATTACTCTTTGTGGAATAGAATTTCTCGGCAACATTCATTTCGAAACACATAAAAATATTTTTTTTTGGTAAAGACCAATGTGTAATTATTGACTAATCGTGCAGATTAGTCGCGATGACTAAGGCGATAATGCGTTTTCCATCCAATGTGGTGGACCAGGTTCGAATCCCAACGATGGTTGGTCTATGCGAATTCCACATCCGGCTTGCGCCGACGACAGTGCTGACGTGAAATATCCTCAGTGGTAGACGGAGTCCCCTTGCAGACAGGCTAACCATGGGACGTTCTCGTGGTCTTCCTCTCCATGTAACGCAAATGCGGGTTAGTTCCATCAAAAAGTCTTCCAAGAAGGCAAATCTCCCCCAGTGCTTGATCCAGGAATTCCCCTTTCTTCTGGATTGGGTTCAAAATTACAAGGCTACATGGTTGAACATTAGTAGTCATAAACCTAAAAATTGGCTCGGTAAAAAAAAAAGTTTCCTTATTTCTAAGTAATATGGTTTGATAATTGACGCAAAAAAACGTTACAAAATATCAATGTCTCTATTTCTTGATAAGTTTTTGTACAGTTTAATGACACAAAAGCTTACTGTAGTTATGCATCGCTAAACTAAATGTAAAAATGCTACATATATACTCAAGATAACAAAATTTAACCGTGCTAGATACTATGCCTGACAAGTACTGAGGTTATGCAACCAGTTTATTTTAATCTTTCAGAGTCATATTTTGTTAAAATTCAGTATTAATTGAGTACTTAAAGTTGCCAAAATAAAGGGCTAAAAATTGAAATAAAGCAAAATTTAAAAGAAAAGTTTCAGTAAACAAGGAAAAGGAAACATACAAATTAATATAAATGGTTTACAAATATGGCAAAATTACAGCTATAAAATGCTTCATAATGCACATAGAAATTATCAACTGGAACAAACTATAACGGTTGAATAGTATGCACATTACAAGTCTAATTAGGTTACTACAAACTATAAGGGAAGAATACTCTGTGTACTTTACATATCGAATAAGAGTACTACAAGCTTTATATGTACTTTACAGGTCGAAATAAATTACTATAAACTGTTCGAGTTTGGCAATTTTTTAAATTTTTTATATATATTTTCATCAATGTGTGAGATGCCTAAAGGGCATATGGAATTTTTAGATAAAGTAGGAAATATGAGAAGTACTATTATATACTTTGCCTAAACACTATATGAGTATAGCGCCTGTAAAGGTTCTTTCCTGCTGTGGTTCGTGCACATTTGAAATGGTACTTTTATTTACCTAAATCATCCAAATTTTATATTACATATCTTGCAAAATTTGTCTAAAACTACATTCAGATCCCGAATTAGCCATTATAATTTATAGTTTGACAAATAACTAGCAAAACTCATGATTTGTTGGTCAAATCAGTAAATTACGATAAAACAGTTATTTCTGGGCATATTTTAATGCAGTTTTAGAGAATAATTATGAAGTGAAAAAATTAAACCAGTTTAAATGAGCATGAAATTAAGTACTTATTATGATCAGCTACTTCATAATAAGTATGATTCTGAACAAGGGCTGCTATGCACTTTTCAATCTCTATTATGCACTCTACCTCCTCTCTTAGTTTGTTACTGTTGCACAGAGTCATTTGTATTGTCGAATTTCATACACTGACGGTAGAGAATGCGCTGACGGTCCCGCGGGATTGGGAAATCAGGTGGCATCCCGCACAGATGTCCACGGTACTAATCCCACATGTTTATCTACTCAATCTCGCAAGATCGTATTTCATAAGCTTAAAGAATTCTTTAATATTTGTTGTTTCTAATGCCACTGGCCAATACCAGCAAGCTTGCTTAGTGAAACCAAGGAAATTTAAGGCAGAGGGTGCGTTTCTTGCTTTTCAGTGGCGCCATCTATGGCTAAGAATACGACTTTCCAGGAATATGAGCCACATACACGTCACAGCCTGTTTCTAGTGCTGATCCATTCTTACATCCATTTATTCATCCACAGATCGTTATTTTTACCTGAACCAGAGAACGATCAATCTACAATTCAGCACCCTCAGACGTATTGATTTGTTAATTCTTCAATATTTAAATGCATTATTGCATTTAAATGTATAACGCATTATTTAAATGGATTATTGGTTTCTGAATCAAATAACATTCAACAGCGAAGAACGAATGAGTATTTGCAGCATATAATGATCAGAGAACAAACTCCAACAGTATTTTTAAATTTCTAAAGTACAACTAAGTTAAGCGAATCAAACAAAATAAAAAAATCTAACTATTACTGGTAGAAAGAAAAATAACTGCTTTCGTCTCCGAATCAGAAGATGAGGATGGAAATGAAAGCAAGCATTTTGAAAAATGACAGGAAGAAAATGATGGGCCAGAAATATCATTAAAAGATGAACGAAGTTAGCGTTACAAAATCGCATACTTTTTTTAAAAATCTGAGTTCAGTAAAAAGAAACATGATGAAAATGGAATTGACTGTCTAATTAAAAAAGAAATGAGTCTTTAATAGAAAGGTGTGCATCGCTTGCATGGATACTTATATACAGACATGGATTTAGAACCTTTTCTTTTCGTGCTTTATTCATCACTAAAATTTAATCAGAACTAAGAAACGGCGGGTAGACTATACTTGAGGGTGCCCCCGCCAAGTTGTGATCGCGATTGATCGCCAAGCTGGGCGTTGTTGAAAACCAATCGTGATTCTGATTGGTTTAGATTTTAATCGTGATTCTGATTAGTTTAGAATTTAGCGTTGTTTTTAAATGAATTTTTAAATGTAATTTCAGAGATTCGTTAGTTCTACATTGGATACCGGCTGNCGACCGATCGCTCTTTGATTTCAATACACAACAGCTTTTACTTTTAATTTTACATCAAAAACATGCAAAATACAAAATCAATTCAGCATTGAGATAGCTTTATTACTACTGGTCGTGAACTACTGGTAGTTAAAATATCTTTTGAGACAGATCTTTGAATAGTTTCATAATTGTGTGTAAAATTTTTTTTGATTCGCTTCATTTGTTCCGGAAATTTGACGAAGCACGCAAAAAATGAAATTAACATTAACCCCTTCCTTCTCGCTCCCGTGAAAATGACGGGGTGAGGTTTCGCCCTCTATTTCTCGCTCCCGTGAAATTTCGGGGCTGGAGTGTTCAGTAGTAACGCGCCAATAAGAATAAAACTAATTCATTTCTCTGCCCGGATATTTTCTTTCTCATTTTACACACCTGATGGCAGTATCAGGATATTTTAAAGGTAATTGTAGATAGTTTATTTTAAGCAAGATGTCAGCACCAATCAAATACGTGTATTTGGCAAAATAGGGACTTTTATGACCGTTTTCTTGAAAATTAACCGATCGTTAAGGGGTATAAAGTTTCGACTTGTCTAAACTGAACTATATTTTCCAGTTTTCAACTACACCTCATATTTTGAGGGTCATGAACTCAAATCCGACAAAAAAAACTTAGTATTTTAAGATATTGTCTGTAACAATAAGCACATTTATGTTAACCCTCAAATCATTAAGATAGTGTTTTATTTCATGACAACCCGATCATTTTGAGATCTGTACGTAAAAAAGATAAAGGAAATTCTAGTTAGATTCGTTTCGAACTTTATTTTAATCGGTCCTATTTAACTTTCCTTATTAACCTTAGACAAAAAAATGAGCAATAACAAGGTTCAAATGTTCTATTAATTTTCAGAAAAGGTTTAATATAATAGCTAATCCCGTGCTAGGAATGTGATATGTAGAAAATCAACGCTTCATTGGATTACATGATTCTGTTTAGGATTTCAAAATTGCTCTAGTTTCTAGGAATTGCAAAAAAATAAAATTTATTCCACATAAAAATTGATCAATTGATTCAAGCTTCTAAAAAAGCCTTTACTATCAAATTACACTTTCGGTGGACGAGCAGTTGAAAGAGTGCTGTTTATTATTGTTAAGTTCAAAGCATAAGAATTCGATGCTCAAATTTCAAAAGATTTAAAAAAATATTTTTATTGAAGAAACTTTACACTGATGACGTGAGATTCTAAAGAAAATTCGTCACCTTCACACGAAATTTCGAAGCACTATTTTTATTACTCTTTGTGGAATAGGATTTCTCAGCAATATTCATTTCGAAACACATAAAAATATTTTTTTTTGGTAAAGACCAATGTGTAATTATTGACTAATCGTGCAGATTAAGTCGCGATGACTAAGGCGATAGTGCGTTTGCCATCCAATGAGGCGGACCGGGTTCGAATCCCAGCGATGGTTGATCTATGCGAATTCCGCATCCGGCTTGCGCTGACGACAGTGCTGGCGTGAAATATCCTCCATGGACGAACCATGGGACATTCTCGTGGTCTTCCTCTCCGTGTAACGCAAATGCGGGTTAGTTCCATCAAAAAGTCTTCCACGAAGGCAAATCTCCCCCAATGCTTGATCCAGGAGCTCCCTTTTCTTCTGAATTGGGTTCAAAATTACAAGGCTACGTGGTTGAACATTAGTAGTCAAAAACCTAAAAATTGGCTCGGCAAAAAAAAAAGTTTCCTTATTTCTAAGTAATATGGTTTGATAATTGACGCAAAAAACGCTATAAAATGTCAATGTCTCTATTTCTTGATAAGTTTTTGTACAGTTTAATGACACAAAAGCTTACGATAGTTATGCACAGCTAAACTAAATGTAAAAATGGTAGATATATACTCAAGGTAACAAAATTTAACCGTGCTAGATACTATGCCTGACAAGTAATGAGGTTATGCAACCAGTTTATCTTAATCCTACAGAGTCATATTTTGTTGAAATTCAGTATTAATTGAGTACTTAAAGTAAATAAAGGGCTAAAAAGTAATAGTAATAGTTGAGTAAATAAAGAGCTAAAAATTGAAATAAAGCAAAATTTAAAAGATAGGTTTCGGTAAAAGAAAACATACAAATTAATATAAATGGTTTACAAATATGGCATTACAGATATAAAATGCTTCATAATGCACATAGAAATTATCAACTGGAACAAACTATTACAGGTGAATAGTATGCACATTACAAGTCTAATTAGGTTACTACAAACCATAAGGGAAGAATACTCTGTGTACTTTACATATCGAATAAGAGTACTACAAGCTTTATATGTACTTTACAGGTCGAAATAAATTACTATAAACTGTTCGAGTTTGGCAATTTTTTTAATCTTCTATATATATTTTCATTAATGTGTGAGATGCCTAAAGGGCATATGAAGTTTTTAGATAAAGTAGGAAATATGAGAAGTACTATTATATACTTTGCCTAAATATTATATAGCGCCTTTAAGGGTGCTTTTCTACTATGGAATAACTGTTCGTGTACATTTGAAATGGTAGGTTTATTTACCTAAATTATCCAAATTTTATATTGCATTTATACAAAATAATTATATTATAATAATTTTTTACAAAATTTGCCTAAAACTACTTTCACCCGATTTAGCTATTATAATTTATAGTTTGGCAAATAACTAGCAAAACTCGCAATTTGTTGGTTAAATCAGTAAATTAAGATAAAACAGTTATTTCTGGGCATATTTTAATGCAGTTTTAGAGAATAATTATAAAAGTAAGAAAATTAAAACAGTTTAAATGAGCATGAACAGTTAGTTCATAACAAGGATGACATTTCTGAACAAGGGTTGCTATGCACTTTTCAATCTCCATGATGCACTCTACCTCCTCTCGTAGTTTGTTACCGTTGCACCCATTACTCTATGGTTGCACCGAGTCATTTGTATTGCCGAATTTCATACACTGACGGTAGAGAATGCACTCACGGTCCCGCAGGATAGGGAAATCAGATGGTATCCCACACAGATGTCTGCGGTACTAATCCCACGGGACTAATCGCACATGTTTATCTACTCAATCTTGCAAGATTGTATTTCATAAGCTTAAAGAATTCTTTAATATTTGTTGTTTCTAATGCCACTGGCCAATACCAGCAAGCCTGCTTAGTGAAACCAAGAGAATTTAAGGCAAAGGGTGCGTTTGTTTTTCAGTGGCGCCATCTATGGTCAAGAATACGACTTTCCACGAATACGAGCCACGCACACGTCACAGCTGTTTATAGTGCTGACCCATTCTTACATCCATTTATTCATCCACAGATCGTTATTTTTACCTGAACCAATCTACAATTCAGCACCCGCAGAGGTATTAATTTGTTAATTCTTCAATATTTAAATGCATTATTGCATTTAAATGTATAATGTATTACTTAAATGCATTATTGGTTTCTGAATCAAATAACATTCAACAGCGATGAACGAATGAGTATTTGCAGCATATAATGATCAGAGAACCAACTCCAACAGTATTTTTAAATCTCTAAAGTGCAGCTAAGTTAAGTGAATCAAACAAAATAAAAAAATCTGACTGGCATTGGGGGAAAGAAAAATAACTGTTTTCGTCTCCGAATCAGAAGATGAGGATGGAAATGAATGCAAGCATTTTGAAAATGGAGAGAAAGAAAATTATGGGCCAGAGATATCATTAAAAGATGAACGAAGTTAGCGATACAAAATCGCATGATTTTTTTTAAAAATCTGAGTTCAGTAAAAAGAAACATGATGAAAATGGAATTGACAAATCTAATTAAAAAAGAAATGAGTCTTTAATAGAAAGGTGTGCATCGCGAGGTAGAGTACTCGAAGCTTGTATGAATACTTACATAAATTCAGAGCCTTTTCTTTGAGTGCGTTATTCATCCCTAAAATTTAATCAGAACTAACTAAGAAACGGCTCGTTGGAATCACTATTTTTTACTTGATTTGCTATTTTTTGGAATCGCATTAACCTTTTAGCGCATAATTTTTATTAAACCCATTTTTCATCCATTTCACATTATTTTGTATTAATTTAGGTCAAAATAAGTGAAAAATGTTATATTGAGCATTTTAATAATTTATGGTTGTGAAATACAGCATGAAACATCGGTGTCTTTCTCTGCATAAGGATAAAATCTTCCAAACAATAATTTTTCAAATGTACACTAATTTGTAGTTATTGAGATCTAAGAAAAACAGTTATTCCTCTTTGAAATTTATTTAATTTGCGAAATCATTGATAAATTTAATAAATAAAAGAATTAAAAAAAAAATTTATAACTGCTTTTTTTTGGATTTTATATTATTTACAAATATTATTCCGATAATCTAACAGATTTTTTTAAAGTAATTATTTCATTGTTTCTTATAATTAAAAAAAAAACATATTATATTTTTGCTTGTAATTAGAGCGCCAGAAAAAATATACATAAAAAGAGACACCGGTGTCCCACTTGGGTCAAAGAGTTACAGCAAAGAAAGTACATTAAGGAAGAAGGCTAGCTTCCATAGACATAATGTAAACCAGTCCTTCAAGGTTTGGTACAGCCCCTGTGTATAAAGGTTAAAAAAAACATATAAGGGCACAACAGCAAAGTTTCTGGAAACAGATTTGCACTCGTCTTCCAACCTCTACTGGGGTTGAGAAGGAGAAGTTTTAATTATTGTTGGTTTGTTCTGCATTTTTATACACATACATATTCCTCTTCCCTCCGAATTGGTGTATAGCGCTTCTATCATAGCTTTTCATCTTACTTTATTTGTGGCCAGATATTTTGTCTCTCCATGTTTTCCTATTGTTTACAATTGTCCTGCTCCAAGTATTATCTGCATTTTTGCACTATTGATAAACAGTACTGTACTGCCGTGCAACTGAAAAATCAATGTAAGCAACAAAAATCCGAAATTGAGGTTTTTATATATTTAGCATCTTTGTATGGTAAGCTATTGTGCGGCTTTGCGGGGAACTCCTCCAGACTGAAAGTCTGGGACAGTCTGCTGCTATGGTAATAAGCGAAAACACATTTCTAATGGGAGTAAAATGGGGGAAAGAAGGTGTCGATTGGTTTACTCACGAAGACCTAAGCTAAGATTAAGACAAAGCTATTCACCACACCCCTATTCGAAGTGACCTTTCCTCGTAACCATAGTACCCGCCACGACGCGAGACTGGTGTTTGGAGTTCTCCTGAAAGCCGCACTATACATATATGTATATTGCAAATAAATAAAAATATTTTGTTTTCTTTGTTTTTAAATTCTATTTCAGTATTCATAGCATTTGCAATAGAAGGAAAATAGTTGTAAAGCCAGTTTTCTCGGAATCAATCTAAAGCACTCACCTCGTTTTATCCAATTGTACGGCAGTGTACGATTGATTAAGATATCTCTTTGAGAATACATTTTTAACATCCACGTTGATTAAATCAGCTAGCACATTTCAACATAAAAAGAAATAATAAAATGTTGGTTGGCGGGAAACAGCGCATCCAATCATACACGTAAAGTTGCCCAAGAACCGGTACACAGGTGGAGTATCACCTAACAGTCATTTTCTTTCGCACGCGCATGCGCTGGATATATGATGTTCTGCTAAACCTGAGTATGTTTTTCTAGTACAGCATACTGTTTCGAGCAGTTAATTACATATTCGACTAGCTGGACTTCTCGTTTCTGTATTCTTTGGTTAAAGAAATAAATACTACGAAGAATAACTAACCCTTAAACTTCTACAAAATTTTCATAGCTTCAGAAAATATTTCCCCTTTGTGGCATACGGAAGTAACGAAGACGTAGAGACATTTTAATAAAAAAAGTATTTGGATGCTGTAGATATTTACAAGACAGTATTATTTGCTACATACATATATTTTAAACAGATGTAAAAATAAAAGTCCAAATATCAAATGGTCATGTTCAAATTAAAAATTTTTTTAAATTTAAATAAAATGTTTGCTTTTGTTCGCAACTAATGCAAAAAATATTTCGCGACAAGCTCAAGCGTTGGAGGGTATGTAATTGTAAATACGTTTTTATTGTATACTTAATTTTCATTATTCTCTAGGTATTGACTTTACAGAAGATTAAATTTCCTATTGTTTAAAGCTCGTATTTTTTTTATGCTTCTGACTGTTGTCAGATACAGCTTACTAATTTAATTCCAGGTTTAAATGGAATGCTTCATTGAGATTAATCAATCCGGTGGGAAGAGTAAATTTCAATCTCGAAATTCCGTGCGGGATTGCTAAATTGACGGTAAATACAATAGATGAAAGCCTCATTAACTGTTAGCCAATTTACACATAAAATAATTAAGTCGAATTAGGTAATAAACTTTTCTTTCAATTTAACAAACGTAGTTTTAGAATCCTTAAAAATAAAGTTGAAATAAAGTACGCATATAAGGGATAACGAATTAATATTTTAAAAAAAGGGAAAACAATGTAACGGAAATCTCACAAATGGCTAATGAAGACGGTTATAAAGCATCAAAACTTAACTTATTGCCTGCTAAAACTCGAAAGTGTTTCTTGTAATCGCTTTTTTTTTGTTTACTCGCACAAATAATTTGGATTTTTGAAATCTCTCCATTCCCAATATTGATTCTTTAGATTTAGAGAGCATCTGCTTATTTTTTCAATTTTATTCTTAACAAGGATTCTAAACAGAACCGTGGTGGCTCAGAGGATAGAGCGTTTGCCTACAAAAAGGAGATGCAGGTTCGAATCCCAGCGGTGGCTGGTTGATACGAAGTTTGCTCCCGGCTCGTACCGGCCACAGTGCTGACGTAATATATCCTCAGTGATAGGCGGATCACAGATTAGAATTCCCATGCTGTTAGGCTAACCGTGGGAGGTTGAGAGTTTTTACACTCCGTGTAACGCAAATGTGGGTTAGTTCCCTCAGAAGGTCCACCACGAAGGCTAGTTTGTCCTAATGTTTGATGTTTGATTCAGGATTTCTCTAGTATTCTGGATGAAGTTCAAAAGTGCAAGGATGCGGAGTTCAAGGATGCGGAGTTCAAGGATGCGGAGTTCAAGGATGCGGAGTTCAAGGATGCGGAGTTCAAGGATGCGGAGTTCAAGGATGCGGAGTTCAAGGATGCGGAGTTCAAGGATGCGGAGTTCAAGGATGCGGAGTTCAAGGATGCGGAGTTCAAGGATGCGGAGTTCAAGGATGCGGAGTTCAAGGATGCGGAGTTCAAGGATGCGGAGTTCAAGGATGCGGAGTTCAAGGATGCGGAGTTCAAGGATGCGGAGTTCAAGGATGCGGAGTTCAAGGATGCGGAGTTCAAGGATGCGGAGTTCAAGGATGCGGAGTTCAAGGATGCGGAGTTCAAGGATGCGGAGTTCAAGGATGCGGAGTTCAAGGATGCGGAGTTCAAGGATGCGGAGTTCAAGGATGCGGAGTTCAAGGATGCGGAGTTCAAGGATGCGGAGTTCAAGGATGCGGAGTTCAAGGATGCGGAGTTCAAGGATGCGGAGTTCAAGGATGCGGAGTTCAAGGATGCGGAGTTCAAGGATGCGGAGTTCAAGGATGCGGAGTTCAAGGATGCGGAGTTCAAGGATGCGGAGTTCAAGGATGCGGAGTTCAAGGATGCGGAGTTCAAGGATGCGGAGTTCAAGGATGCGGAGTTCAAGGATGCGGAGTTCAAGGATGCGGAGTTCAAGGATGCGGAGTTCAAGGATGCGGAGTTCAAGGATGCGGAGTTCAAGGATGCGGAGTTCAAGGATGCGGAGTTCAAGGATGCGGAGTTCAAGGATGCGGAGTTCAAGGATGCGGAGTTCAAGGATGCGGAGTTCAAGGATGCGGAGTTCAAGGATGCGGAGTTCAAGGATGCGGAGTTCAAGGATGCGGAGTTCAAGGATGCGGAGTTCAAGGATGCGGAGTTCAAGGATGCGGAGTTCAAGGATGCGGAGTTCAAGGATGCGGAGTTCAAGGATGCGGAGTTCAAGGATGCGGAGTTCAAGGATGCGGAGTTCAAGGATGCGGAGTTCAAGGATGCGGAGTTCAAGGATGCGGAGTTCAAGGATGCGGAGTTCAAGGATGCGGAGTTCAAGGATGCGGAGTTCAAGGATGCGGAGTTCAAGGATGCNCAGTTGTAAGCGAATTATAAATAGTATATAAATTTAGGACGATGTTTAGAGAACACCCCGAATGGCAAAGTTTTATCCAACTGTAAATTTCACACTCTTCACACTGCCATAAAGAGAACTTAAAGTGAATAAGCCACAACAGAAATTCTCCAAAATTAACTTTCACCACAAAAGATAAAAATGCAACTTAACAAAGCCATTTCTAAATTTGAATTGTTCCGAATAAATTTCCAGCTATCTATTACTTCCCTAACTTATGAAGTTCGAAATGACTCCCCCCTCAGCCATTTTCCAACAGAACGACGGAAAATATGACAATATCTTTTAGCAGCAGAGGGGAACGACGAAATTCCCTTAGAAAATTACAGTAGCTCTCCATTTCCGTCTCCATTATTGAGAGATAAGCAGGGGCGGCAGGTGGTCTCGTTAGAGCCCTAGAATGGGGCGTCACCGGATCGAAACAGCGTTCCTCTTGAGCGACCTTGCCTGCCTGAGGGGACTGGTGAGTTTATGATCAGTGACAGCTAAGAAAGGGTTAGGAGTGTACCAGCTGTGACCATCCATACCCCTGGTTAACTGGTTCTTGTTTGTCCAGTAAATGATGTGAAATGACTGCAATTATAGAGATGAGTAGGAAAAAGAATTAACCGAACTGTTTCTGACGAAACACGGCAGTTAAGGGGGAAATAGATAAAACTATTGATTATCAGAAATAAAATAGAACTTTAGAAAATTTCTTGAGATGGAATTTTAAAGTAGTTTAGCTTTCACAATGTCTCATCTTTTTCAGTCTCCTGCTTCCATTATAGACCAAGCTTCAATTTTCAATTCATAGTTACTAAAAGGGGAAAAAAACACTTTTTTTTAAGCGTTGTTCTTTCTGATTAGTCACTGTATTTTTTCTTACAACGTTGAGAATTATTATAATATAGCACAGAATATAATTAAAAATTAAAAGCTTCGCCTTTTCGCGGGGTCAATAATGAACCCTACTTTGTACGTAATACGTAAAAAAAAAAAATTGTAATCTGTCACTTTGTCTAGAAAATTTACTGTGCGGCGGAGCACGCATATATCTATATATAGAGAGAGAAGATTGAGAAATATCGCATTTATCGCTATTTTATTTTATTCTGTTTTGTTGAAGTATGAAGAAGTTAAAGTAAAATCCATTGAACTCTATTTTGCAGTGCGAAGAATTATCTAGCATATATTTACTCAATATAGATAAATTTATATATACTTTGTAGTGAAAAATTATGTTCCATTCGAATTGTTTTGGATTATTTTGATTTATTACAACATTTTATTACAACTTCATATTGTAGACAAACATCAGTGTACTAGCCCTTTTTGGCGAACTTGGTCACCTTTCAAAATTATCTTGTAGTAAATATTCTAATTTTTCAAAATCTCCTTCAATCCTAACACCTTGATTAGTTTTAAACAATATTTTCACCAATTTTTTTTTCACCGTCTAGCTGTTGTCCCGCGACTTTGCCAGCGAAGTACTTTGGCTTTACTTTTTACTATTTTCAAGAGACGTCTACAATGTAGTCTATGTATTGAATTTTAGTAATAATTTAAAATCTTTAATATCCACGAAATCACACAAACTACCATAAGTATGAGATCGGGACATTTTAGAATAGTAGACAGCAGAAATATTAAAATTTTATCCATCCCAAATATATCAACATAATTTCTTCGTAACTAAGTTTTTTCTTGGATAGAAATACAAAATCATTCCAAACAAATACTTAACGTATAACTAGCTATTCAACTCTACTTAAATTATTACTTCAGACAACATAATAAAGTGAATCTAAATAAATACTTTAACTAATTTAACTCTACTAAATCATTACTTAAGACAATCTAACGAAATAAAGAATAATTCATTATAGTGCTGCCTATAAAAAAATATCCGAATTTATGGTGCCACATAAGAGAAGTATATATATATATATATAGATTATATTCAATATACCGTAATATTTTAATAAAACCTTTGGGAAGAGCAAAGAAAATATAAAAATCATTAAAAACTAGCTTTATTTATCTAAGTGGGACTTGGAATGCTTTTGCCATTCCACAGGACCAATCTTTGTTAGGAATTTCTACCTGATCAACAGAGGGCGTTGTAACCAGTCATACTAATTCTGTATGCATTACTTGTGTGGCAGGGACCGGACCGGTTAAGAATGTTTATTGGAAAGTTTAACAGATATCGTACTATCATATTGCTTGTTATTTTTTTTACTACTGTTAAATTCGTTTGCTATCAAATATGGCCTCTTTATTCAATGCACCCATTCGCCACTGAATCAGCCTTTAAGCTATATCGATATATTTATCGATTTTAATTACTTCTTTATTTTTACTGACATCAATAATGATTTTTCAGAGTTGATGAAATATTTTTTCCTCACATAACTCATTCAGACTACAGTTGTAGCGAAAACGTAACATCTTGCGGTTATAATGTTTTTACAAAACAATTTGTAGGGCATTTATGCTTTATAAAGACTAATCTGATAGTTTCTTGTGTTGGATTCCAATTAATTTAGGAATATTTTTAATTGTAAAGTTTTTACCTATATGTTTAAATTATTAATATATTTTTTCAATGCGAATTCTTGAAGATTTAAATCAAGAAAAATTTGAATGTTAATCCGTATTCCTTTAATAAGTTAGAAATTTATGTTGACCCTTGATCTACGTACGCGTTTTATTTCACTTTTTTTTATAACGTTTTTAAAAATATATATCAAAGACTTTCACAACAATCCGCCCTCTACATATATACTTCAAACTACTACTTAATTTCCGGAGTTTCTGGAAAATATTTTTACTTGCGGTAACGAACAATTATTTTCTAATATATAATCTCATCTTTTTCCATATCATTTCTCAATTTTTCTAAAAATATTTAATAAGAAACTTACACCATATCATAAAAATTTCAATTAACCGTTTAATATTTTTAACTGGTTGAAAAAGTTGACGAAACAATAAAAAAATATGAAAAACTTACTTAAAAATTGACCTAGAGAGAAAGCAGATAATTGAAGATTACAATAGAGGAATCCTAAAATGTCGTCCTCCAATGAAATAAGCTTTCAATAGCTAAATATTTCCACATGTGAAATTCAACTTAAAATAATCGTATGTTGTCAACTAGTGAATAAAGGGAAAGTCATATTACAGGAACAGACAGGTTCCGATTGATATTTTATTCCGTTCTAACGCTGTATTGAAATAATTAGTGGGATAAGTCCGTCGATACATAAAGGGTTAAAAAATTGACAGAAATAATCAAATTTTACTATAAACATTCTTTTTACCAGAAATGAAATGCTTCAAATTGACAAACGGGATTTTATCGAAAATTCAGTAAATGGTAGGCGTTTCCCCTCAGCTACATCTTTGATGTTACATTGTCAACCCTGTTTAATCAAACACTAGTTATTCCATCATCGATATTTCATTAAGTGCGTTATTCTGGAATTCGGTAGAGTTTGAACTATTTTACCGCATCTTTAATGTATGTTTTGAAATCCTAAATAATGATCGATAGAAATTAAAACGAGCATTTATTTTAAAAATCAATTTTTTGCAAAGTACTAAAAAGCAATAAAACAAACTTACTACACAAATGGGTCAGTGAGTTAGTTTCAAGAGACTAAAAGATTTTTCTACTGTTACATTACTTTAGAAAAAAAAACAGTACTTATCGCTTTATCCAGCGAAGTCCTTTTATTAGACAGGAAGCTTTAACATAGTGTCTGGAAGGAGACGTCTGGCGCAATATGGTTTCAATAAATGGTGTATATATATATATATTTACTCCGAACTCGTTAAGTTATGTTCATAACTATTCAGTATATGTTAGTTAAAATTTAAAAAGAATGTTTAATAAAATGACTTTTCCACTTTCGGAAAAATATCTTTCGAACGTTTTCTTTGATTTTTTTTTAAGGTTCAATACTTACATCAATTTTGTTTTAGTTATTTCTGGTTTTACAAAAAGAGTCATTAATATTAAAATTAGAATTAACTAATCTAAGACAAATTCACATTGTAAAATAAGCCTTTATACAGCAGAGTTTTAAAAAATAATCCAAAAGAAAAGTCAGAATTTTAACATAATACAACTAAGAGAAAGAGTAACTAGATCGATTTTCGCAACTGCAGTAGCCTTAAAAATTATTGTCTAAAAATAAACCTATTGCGATTGAGCTAAATGTATACAGTTATGGGGTGTAATAAAATTAAGAGTAATACTTGTGGGGAAGGGGGCAGAACTTGCCGAAACGAATTTCTTCTACCATACAATGTTGGGTCGCTAATTTACAATCCATCAGCTCTCTCGCTATTTGAGTTTTTCTTCTTGGCTGTATTTGGTCACAGTTATGATACAAGCTCTATTTTCTTAAATTTTTTTTTACCTGAACTTCAAAAAATAAATAAATAAATAAAAATCAAATTTTTCTCTTTGTTTTTTTTCTTTTAATTTTTATGTAAGGAAATGCCATGAAAAGAACATGTTTTTAAAGCCCGCTGGATTGGGAAAATATCGTTGCCGGGTCAGAAATCAAAGGACGAACAGCGTTAAGGCGACTACTAGGTAAAAATGGAGAATGCAATTAAAACGAATAATAAAAAAACAAAGAGTCTATTATCGAAAAGTTTGCAACAGATGCTCAAACAAGTGACACGCTCTGTAAAAAACGCTGGTGTACTATTGCAACCATTTTTGGAGCTAAATACATTAAGTACAGAAGCTATATCGTGGAAAAAATAAATGAAATTGTCGAAATAACAATTGTTGGAAAGAATTAGTACGAATATATTACAAAAAAAATGTGCTTGTTTTTTTTTAAACAGAATGTTTTTGCAATGAAACCATAAAATTGATTCTAATTCGCATGAAATATGCGTTGCCAGTAAACAAAAATAACAGTAAAAAATGTGACTACAAGCGTTGTAAAACATTTTAGTTCACCTCAACACCAAAAAATGTGGCAACTAAACACCAAAAGTTTTTGCAGTGAAGCTGCTGCAATAAAAGCTTCGCATCGGCAGTGCAACAAATCACACAAACGTTGAAAGACTCACAGTCACAACTGCCGTCTACAATGACCTCTAGTGTTTTTATGGACATGTCAAAAACTATGTTTTTCATTTGCCTTTCAAGAGAAAGTCCAGAACAGACATATCAGGAGATCACTGAGTCCAAGAAACAAGCCCACCACAACCAATCTATCAGTTCGGATAGGAAATATCCAGACAGTTTCGCCTAATCCTGCCAGAGAAGTTGCTCTTTTAAGGATCGCCCTTTGCTTCCCAGCTCCAAATTGCATGATGAAAGTTGTTTTGACAAGTATTTTCAACCCTTTACAGTTGGTATCATTGGTTTTGTTGCATCTTATCTAGTGATATATCACCAGAGTATTAACCATAAGGATATTATGATATATTTTCTTTTAAATTAAAATATTTAGGCTTAAGAAGCCGATAAGGAAAAACAATTGTAAAAATGCGAAATAACAATAGTTCTTTTGTTAAATTTAAAACACAATTTGATATTTATTCTTGCTAAAAAAAATTTTATTACCTCGAAATCATGCTTTAACTAACTTTACTTAAATCTCTTATTCTTTTCAATAGAAATATAAAAAAATTTCAACAAAATATATAAATAAAATACAATAGATGAAACAAAACTATGAAAAATCTCACATTTCACTTGTTCGCTGTTTTGTAATTCACGTTGGCTATCTAAATATTTATGAGAAAAGATAAAATTACAAAATAATTAAAACATTGTGCATTTCACTGTTTCATTAATTGGATATACTATAGTATATCTCATTAATCGTCTCAAAAAAAGCTACCAGAATTTAGAACAAATCACCATGGAATCGCTAGTTTTTATTTTTGAATGCAAATTAAAATGTTTCTTTTCCATAGTTGAATAAAATAAAGATATAAGAAATAGTTTTTTTACTGTTAAAAATAAAAAAAAGAATATTTTGTTACACTATGAGATAAATTTGCATCTTACACTTGTATCAATTGCAATAAATTTTCAGTGCTTTAAAAAAAGTAAATAGTAAATTTATTATTGTAGGTCTTTTTTCTTTTTTTTTTGGTCGTATTTTTGTTCTGTAAAGTGTTATAATATATCGAAGAAATCATTAAACATGTGAAGCAGTACATTGCAACCGCGGTGTAATAATTAATAGTGTCTTACAAGTGAAATAGATAAAATAAATCATAAAGGGATTCATTTAATTTTAAGTCTTCCAATCTAGCAACCCATAACTCTGGAACTATCGGACATTAAATGAATATTTTGAATTTTTTTTTTGTAATAACATAATAATATTTCGAAAGAATCTTATGTATACGAAGTAACTGCAACCATTACGGAATATGTTTATCTTTATATATTTATTGAAAGAATAAACTTTCAATTTTTTTTTACTTAATTTAATTTAAAAATAAAATAACTATTCTTGAAACCGAATTTCATAAACTTATACCAATCAGAGAAAATCGCAGATTCAGTTAACTGTGTTTTTTTTTAAGCTCTTTCTCAAAAAAGTAAATAAAATAGAATTAAACTAAATAAAACTAAACTAAATTAAAATGTCTAAGTGCCTTACACTTGAGACAAAGATTATTTTTTTTTTAAAGTTTGGTGAGTTTTTCAGTACTCTAAATGTAAAATATAATTGAAACTAAGAAACATTTTTTTATAGAATAAGGTCATTCCGAAATAATAAAAAAAAGTTTATTAAATTTTAGGAATAAAATTTTAGTCTATCATTTTTTATAAAGTTGAGGAAAAAAAGGTTTCCTTAAGCAGACTATAAATTATAACTTTTCAGATAGTTATAATTTACAAAACCAAACACCTAAGTTAATTTTTCTCCTTGCTCTATTTTTTTAAAGAATATTCTGCCCTAAAATTGTCTTGATTTTGTCGAGTCTTTTTTTTCTTCTCTTTTTGGTGTTATTTTCTGTTGATTTTCTGTTTGAACCACTACGAGGCCTGTTTTTGCAACAGATATTTTTTTTAATGTTTATGATATATTGATTTAAAAACTTAACCTAACTTTTGGTTAAAATAAAGTATTTGTGTATTTATGTATTGTCAATGGTCTGGTCTTCTGACTTTATAATAACATTTTCATCTTAATTTTTAAAGTACACATCATTGATATTCATTTTTATTGTTCTTCTGATTTTTGAAAACTTATTACATAAAAACTTATGCATAAAAATGATTATTTTGGAAAATTTTGATCTTAAAAATGCACATACTAAGAGAAATAAGCAAAATAATTTATTTTCCCCAATCTAATTTTATAAAAATAAATGACAAAAAGTAAGATAAATCTTTATTTTACTGTACCCTTATCACTACTATATATTATTTAATAATCCAATTATTCTTTTGTAAAGAAAGCAAAAAAATTATTAAAATTATTTTTCATAAAATTCTTTAATTCTGCTTATATGAGCTTTCCGGTTATTCAGTTATTTTCTGTATGTAAATACAGCTGTAATAAAATTATGGTATACAATGATATAATACAGCGACGTAATTCGTAAATATGATTTTAATTTTTAATTAATGGTTATTGGCTCATATTGAAAATCTAATAAATATATCAGTTTTCTATGTTTTTAATAGTGAGAAGATTTGCCTCACCTGGTTACGTAAATAATTAGTTTTACAATTTCGATAATAGCTTACATCATATAACTTGTCCAATGGTTTGTTACTTGCTGATATACATATATATCTACATGTATATTATATTACAAATATTGATATTTGCTATAACAGGGGTTTCCAACTTACATGAGGCCGAGGGCCGCAAATAAAAACATCAGTCGAATGGCAGACCCCAACTTTATCAACATTTTATATAGGACTCTTATGTTTGAAGGAACATTAAATATTACAGTCAGATTCTTATCAAGTTGTACAAAACAAAAGTATTGAATTACAAATTAAAATAAGAATTAGATTTTTACCTGAGAAATTTTTTTTTTGCACCGTTGGTATGTTTAATTTCACAGAAACGAAGAAATTATTTTCTTTTTTTAACAAATAAAAGTACTTTAAATCCATATAGATTTTTTACGAAAATTGTCCGCAAAAAATTACAACTAATATATTTTAGCTCGCGGGCCACAAAAAAAGGCTTGGCTGGACGGATGTGGCTCGCGGGCCGCCAGTTGGTAACCACTGTGCTATAATATGAAAAAAATATACATTCCAATCAGTTATGAATAATGAACCATTATTTATATCTGTAAATAAATAAACATGGGTTAATAGTATTTACCAGATTTTTCCCCCACTTTCTCCATTGTTTTTACCAGTAAAAACCAAACCCTAGACTTTTCTTCATATTGTATTTTGTGTCATTTTCAAAATAAGCACATAGGGCGCTGACTAAAGACAGGCTTAACTTGAACAAACAGTAATATATAATTGTTGAAAACCAACACTAATTTATTATTCTCAAAAAAAGTGGTATTTTATGTTACGACAGAAACGTCAAAAAACAGCTTTAAACACTTGTTAAATATTTGAAGCAGTTAAACACATCTAAGTCGCCATTTTACCATAGAACGCATAGGCGATATTGATTCCCTAAAAGCGTATATGCTTTTCCTTACATCAATCGAGCAGCCAAAAATATTAGTAAAAGGACACAGCGTTTAATATTAATATAAATTACCCCGAACGCTCAGTGTTAATACTGCATACAATGTCGATTAATTCCAATACTAAAAGCAATAAAGGTAATGCGGTCGTAATTTCACACAAAAAATAATCCCTAGTAGGAAGAAGAAAAAAAATCCACACACAAAAAAAGAAGCTTTATTCACATCCCACTAAACTACAACATTTCTTTCAACAGCTGGTAGAAAGAAATCGACATCTCCTACCTTATTAATTCTCGGAACAGGATCATTAAGTCGTGGCATCCGACAGTAGCAGGAAACATTAAGGTCGGGGTGTCAAAGAACACGGCATAGAAGGACGACACATCCCGACCTATTTTTCCGACGAAGCGAAAGAAAAACCTTTAACTTCATCGAAATGAAATGGATGGACAATGAAGGAGTGGATTATCTCTGCGTTCCTTAACCGCGTTCAGGCGATCTTTTTCCCAAGGGACATATCTTTGGGATTCAGAAGAAATAAACTCTAATTTACGCAAGTGGAACAACGATTAGAATCATTTATAACCAATTCTTCGACAACAGTTATGTTAGAAATATTCTATCGACAGAGGGTGTTGAACAAATGTAAGGTTTAATGTTTCAAAACTAGTTGATTTATACTGTGCAAAACGATGAACGATAAGTGTAAGCTGATTAAATGGAGTTGTAAACTAAGTTTGACGGGAAAATTTTAAAAAGAAAGAAAACTGAAACCGCTGGGGCTCTTCAAAATCGTAAACCCCAAATCAGTCTTTATTTGTTTATTTATTTATTTTTTTGTTGAAGAAACTCACTAAAGGAGTGTTATCACTAGGCAGCGGATCAATAATCTCTACAAGTCAAGTAGAGGTCAAAAACATTAAAAACAGAAGCAATAAATTTCAACAAGTAAATAATAAATCGCAGAGAGTTTCCTGTCATCGAATAATATAGTATGAGAACTTTAGTAGTATATTAAGTTCCTGAAAATATTGACTCGCCATCCGGTAAAAAGATGGTTAGTTAATACTTTATGTTAATAAGTAATAATTATTTAATACAAATAGTTATTACTTATTTTGGTCGAACAGTTTATTTGAGAATAAAAAATAGAATAATGCAAGTTTTTGTATTTTGGTCCATCACTGTATAAAATCTGTTTTTCATTCTAAAAATTTAAAAACTAAAATAAATTTCACAACCCTTTAAGAAATATCTTTAAAAAAAACATATGTTTCTATGAAAGATTTGATTTATTCTCGTGCTCTGGTGCTTATTTTATTCTAAAAAAAATAAATTTCATCACTCTTTAAGAAATATCTCCAAAAATCATACGTTTTTGCGCGCGGTTAGATTTATTCTAGTACTTCGAATTCAATCAACAGTATGTTAAAGTTCCAATTATTGAGCTTCTTAAGGAAAAGAACGTTAAGAGTATACTCATAACATATTTAAGCTTTGCTTGTATTCTCAAACTTTAAAAAATATATTCTTACACGAATGATTTCTCATAAACCGCTAAAGACTTCTTTTCGGAAACTTATGTATATTTTTAAACTAAATAGAATGCAAGTATTATTTTATTAAAGTAAGACATACTGAACTTTTTTATACTAAAAAGATAATGTTTTTTGCATACTTCATTTCATTACATAGAGTTGGTAAACGTCTTAATTTTGAACTTTTTTCCGAATAATCTTAAAACTTTAATTTTTGCATTATTTATTTTTCATATTGCTTGTTAGGAGGAATGGAGAATAAAATTGATTTTATCGCGGAATGAATAATTCACTCGTATTTAGAAGTAGCTCTTTTGCTTTTCCAGATCGTAAAATAAAAACTGAAATTGTTTTTGTTTCAAATAGATTAAGCTTTAAAATTTTGTCATTGAATAACTTAATGCTTAAGTCATACTTCAAAATGTATAATTTTGTTTCAAAAACAAAATTGTCAAGGGAAAATTGCATCGAAAATCTATATTTAAAAAATCGTTTGCTCAAAAATTACTGCTCTCTTTACGAAGTTTTTTTTCTTCCTTCAACTCAGTAAGTCATATCAATACTTTTTATCTCCGTAAACAAAATAAGTTACATTAGAAAATTTTCTTTTCTATTTTAAAACAAAATCAGTTCTATCAGAATAACTTTTTTTCTTCTCTTTTTAAAGAAGTTATATCGGAACATTTTCTACGTTAAAAAGTAGTTTGCAGTCACAGTTGACAGTTTTTCAGAATCTAAAAATCAATTTTAAAAGAATTCTTAAGGGAAAAAATGAATGCAGAATAAACTAATAATAAGAAGGTATACTAGTTCTTTCATAATTATAAGTAATAGCAGCCTCTATCTATGAAAATAAAAATAGTGACAATTATTTAATTGAAGAAAAAACTTTACGAAATTGGATTAGAAAAAAGTATGAAAAAGGAACTCCAAACACTGTTGATAGATTTATGAATACTTGGAAATAATTTAGAATAATTTCATATCTAAATCTTAATCATTCATCTAAATTTAAATCTTAAACATCATATTCTAAATCTTAATCCTCTAAATCATTATTCTAAAAATCTTAATCATTATTCTAAATCTTAATCATCATATCTAAATGCTTAAATTTTGTTTCAAAACAAAATTATGAAAGGGAAGAAAAAAAAAAATTATACTTAAAAAATTCGCTTGCTCAAAATATTGGTGATTTTTCTTTATTTG
Organism: Parasteatoda tepidariorum; assembly: GCF_043381705.1. Taxonomy (NCBI): domain Eukaryota; kingdom Metazoa; phylum Arthropoda; class Arachnida; order Araneae; family Theridiidae; genus Parasteatoda; species Parasteatoda tepidariorum. Next base: position 41,562,923 of record NC_092208.1, on the reverse strand, counting down.
TGAAGTTTTTTTTTTACTTAAATAAAATAAGTCATATCAGAACACTTCTCTTGAAATAAAATAAGTTATATACGTATACTTATTTCTCTCCCTTAAAAGAAAATTACTTATATCAGAATACTTTTTTTTCCTGAAATAAAATTAGCCCTATCAGAACAACTTTTTCCTTCTTAAATAAGTCTTATCAGAATACTTTCTATAATACAAAATATTTTCCAGCGACAATTTTAAAAATTTAGAAGTTAATTTTAGCATAACTTATCTAAAAAATGAAAAATAAATTTTCAACCATAAGGTAATATCAACTTTAAACAATGAAAATAAAAATATTAACACTATTAAATATATATATTGAATATATATATTGAATATATATGTATATTGAATATATATATTGAAAATATATATTAAAAATATATATTGAAAATATATATTAAATATAAATACTATACTATTGAATTTAAGAGAAAAATTTACAAAATTGGTTTAATCTTTACATCTGCTGAAAGAAGTATAAAAAATAAATAAAATAAAAAGCGAAGTGAAAAAAAAGAAATAAAAAACTACAAACACTGTTGATAAATTTTTTTCGGAAACATCAAGCTAGGAAATACATTTTCAGATGATAAAAACCACCATATAATAGTTTTAAAAAAAATGAAGGCACCTTATCGTTTCCTTTTCAATAAGACGATGAAAAGTTTGCCTCGAAAAGAAATATTTGAAAAGGAAACGGAAACAAGATAATCGGATAACAAAAGAAATAAGATTTCCACATAAAACTTCACGCCTTTGCTTGTAATAAATGGAAAACGGCATCAGTCATTTAGAATGAAAGTTAACAAAGATAATCAGGTGCGTCAGGCAGTGCAGAGAAACCACTAAACATGCCAATTCTTTTTTGAACAAGACCTTCAGATGTTTAAAAAGATAATTTTAGCTGCTGTCTGCTCATCGACATCAATAAACGAGGCCAGGGACTGCGTCTAGTCTTGTAGAATGACGTCATTGAAGGGATTTCCTTCGAACTCACTTATCGTCAAAATATTTAAATGGTTTTGAATAGCGTAGAACTCTCTCTCACTACGAGCTCAAATTCAATTTGAAGAATGCATTTTAGTGATTTCAAATATTACTTCTTCGTTCCAATATGCATTTAGGCATGAATTTTAAAATTCTTTTGACTGTGAAGTTATTGAAATTAAATGAGTGCGTATATGTACTACACATAAATGAATTCGACTGCTGTGATTATATACAGGGTGATTATAAAATGTTACTACAAAAATGTTAACTAGAATTTTAGTGCGATATAGATATATTCCATTTTGTAAACATTCTAGTATTTTTGTCATAGAACTATTACAAGAAACCATTCATCGATATAGCTACATTGTCGTAACTGAGCCTTGAAGGTTTGCAGTAAAAGTGATATTTCCATGTCGTGATCTGCCACGCTAACTACAATAGCCAAGGCGTTAAATAGATTTTAACTTGCAATTTAAAAAAAATAAATTAATGTAGAGGTTTGCCCGGGGTTGTACTCTTCGAGTTGGTTCCCTTCTGTGATTTTTTACTTAGTTTTTCGCCGGCCGTTTCCCGGAAGTTGCTTAGATTTGGCGATTATTCTGCCACAGATCACGATACGGAATTCTTTTTACAGTGTAGATTTGTATTTCTGCTTGTTACAATTTCAACCTGTAAGAATGAATTGGCCGTTCATATGTTGTGATTCAACTTCGCAGAATAAGCAGTAATTCTGCATGATGTATCTCAACCTTTAGAATCAACGGTAATTCTACATGCGGCAATTGACCTTTTTGGAGGGCTTCAACATTGTAGCAGATTAATTTCTTCGAAACTGCAGTAATTCCACAAATGGCAATTTAGTTTCGTTGTAATCACAGTAATTCTATGCTACAGTGCAATTTTTTGATACCTATTGTAATTCCAGTTGTTGCAATTCAATATCTCAAAATCAATAGACATACTACTTATTGCAATTCAATTTCTTGAAATCCACAGCTATTCTACTTGTTGCAATTCAACATTTCAGAACTCACAGTAGTTCTACATGTTGCAATAACTAACAGTCATACTACTTGTTGTGATTCAACATTTCGGAACCCACAGTAGTTCTACAAGTTGCAATAACTAACATCATACAATATGAATTTCATATGTTGTAACTTCCAGCAAAATCAACAAATTATTAAGAGAGGTGTCATAATATATTTCGCACTCCATTATTTGCCGATGCAATTTTACTTTTCTACAATGTAATAAAACTGCATTAACTTAGAAATAAATAAATAAAACTATGGATTTCTTATTGATTTTAGAATCTTGTATTAGTATGTTCTTACACATGTGTAATAATAAATCTGGAAGTTGGCGAAAATACGGTGACAGAGCACGTTCCCGACATAATGGATGAGTTCTCAAGAGACGATTCATCTCACGCCAAATCGAGCCTGTTCACGTCTTCAACATACCCATCATACTTTGCGACATTCATTCACAAAATCTGGATTCGGGAGATTGCTTTCAGAAGGGAAATGATCGAAGGGCAGCCAATGGAAGTTCAGGATTATGTCTCGGAGAATGTAATTGTTCGCGATATTCGAGGAGAAAAGTAATTCCAGGGGCTTCACGTGAAAGAAATACATTATTTTGATGGAAAATGAAATTTGAGTCTTGGACTTTCACGTAAATGCGGGGAAACAGCTTAAATTTAATTAAAACAGCAAATATTTGTTCATTTTTTATTCATTATCACTAACATAAAATGCCATTCAATGAATAAAGTATTTATATTTATCAATAAGATTATGAAGCTATTTTCCCATTCAATGTTTATGTTTCAACAACCGATTCTTCTGATATATTTTTAGTTTGCTTCGTCTTTTCTACTTTTGTTTTAGAGTCAGGTCTATTTTGTCACACCGTTTAACTTCAAGTTATTCATTTAGTTTGTAGCAGTTTTGTTACAGATATCTATAACGCCAACAAACATTAATTTAACTAATCATACCATAAACTTCAATTCTTGTTTCCATCATTAAGATGTCTAGAGTGTGATGCCATTATAGACATTAAAGAAATTCAAAAGCTGGAAAATATGTAATGTCATAAATGTAATCTTTTTAATTCTGTCATAGCTTAATTAAATAAACTTTTTAATTTGTATCGCTTTTTATGAGAAACGAATATAAATACTTTCATTAACATTATATAAGTAAAAACTATAACAGTCATCCAGACTATTCTGAAGTTTTTGGTCTCAAATAAACTACTATTTTTCATTTTAGATTTCCAATATAAAATTTTATTGGATGATTCATTAGAATTAAATGTAAAATATATTATAAATAAGTTATAAAAAATATTCTTATCATTAACCTTATGAGGACAGAACTGACACAACATCTGTACCGGACAATACTTCCCNCCCCCCCCAAAAAAAAAATCAACTCTTCAATATTCAAGTCTACTTAAATGAGTTCACTTTTGTTCCAGGTACATCGGAAAAGTTGATTGAATTAAAACTGGCATTGTTGACAGGGATACTTATTCTGAACCCAGTTCAAAAAGAGTGTTTTTTTCGTTTCAAACTCTTTACAGCAAGAATGAACTAAATGATCCCAATAAAATGCAATGTGAAGACAATTAAGATAAATTCGTCAGTACATATGTTATTTATATGTTATATATGTTACTCTTTAAAAAATTCAAAGTTATCACGGCTCCTATGACCTTATTTATAGTGGCAGTAAAGTTATGTTGTAGGAATTTATACTTTTGAGACTTTGCCCCGAAATGATTACTCTTAATGTTTAAAAATAGTAAATAAAGATGGATATGATATTCCTCGCTCCGTTGTAAAACTTGAGTTGAAAATTGAAAAGACGCATTATATCCATATTACAAAATATGTATTTTAATTTTTGAGCTATGTCCATTTTCTAAAATACATATTTTGTGCAACGTCCATTTCCTAAAATTCGTGTTTTGTGCTATGTCCATTTTATGAAATATTTTGAGCTATGTCCATTTTCTTAAACACGCATTATGAGATATGCCTAAAATAAAAAGCACAGCTACGGCTTGTATTGAAGCAGATTTAAACAAGTTGTAGTAAAAACAAAAGAAAAATACAATTAAGTTAAATACACAAATATTTATTGAAAATAAAATGTTTTCTATTGTCTCTATATATTCCAAAAATTAAGCTGTTATTCCTCCCCCTTTTCCGTATAAAAGAATATAATCGTATGCCAAATCATTAAATTACGATAAAGCAGTTATTTCGGGGAAACATTTCTAACAATGACATTCCTATCCGACAAGTTTTAACTACTGTACAAGGCTATCGACTGCATTTTATATAACTAAATTTTTTACTATTACTTGAAAGAAAGCAAACGTTACAGTTTATCACTTATATTTTAATAATAATTTAAGTGAATTCTACTTAATTACGCTAATTAGTTTAGCCTTGATGTTTAAGAAAAAGCGCACATTTTTTCATTCGCAGTTTATAAATTGAATAATTAGTAGCAGAGTGATTAAGTTAATCAATTATCTAGGGTTTATTATTAACCTAAATTAATCAAATTTAATTAAATAAAAAATTTATAAAATATAGTATGGTGGTAGATAAGAAGGAAAATATTTTTAAAAAAATGAGCATCGCACGAAATGTTATTTTATTCTTAAGGTTTAAAAGCGAAAAATGATGAAAAGCGAAAAATGATGTTCATGTAACAATTGATACTTTATAGAATCAATGATTATAAAATATCCTTAATCAGACCTTGTTCGGAGAAAGATAAAGTGAAACAATTAATTTAATTAGGTTTTTTTTTAAATTCTCGATTGTGATTTCCTCCCCCCCTCGCCCAGGGTACTGGCTGATACAACACAAAAGAAAAATACATACTTCGGAAAAAAATGCAAGATTTTCAATTTTCTGTATATTTGACAATAGCAGGACAAAAAGCTATTATCCAGACTCAACAAAAAATAATTTACTTTATTTCTATAGATTTAAATTAGAAACCTTGCTAATACTTCCTACAAGATTTCTTTTTTTTTTAAACTGGTTTACTTTTGCATAGAAAAAACTAACAGTTACGTTGTTACGTTGTAAAAAGTTACGTTGAGTCCATAGTACAAAAAACTAAATAAAAAGTATAGTAGGTAGTTTCAAGAAATAACAAAATGCTTTTCTTAACTGTTTGCAGCTTAGTATGAGATATGACCACAATATCGTCAATGGGCATTTTGCACCTTTTTATGAGTCAATTTAAGCCTTTATCATGCCGTAAAAGTTACCATAAAAACTTATTCAAAGGCTCAAAAGTTCGCAAATTCGCTCAGTAATCTGTACAAGTTTTATTTTATATCACCCACTAAACTTGGATTTTTTTTAATGAAAAAAATCATTTAATCAACCTGTATTCATAAAACATACAACTAAAGTTTATAAATTTCTGATATATCATAAAAATTAGTAAAAGCAAACTAAAGAAAATAAAATTTAAAAATAATTAAATTTTGCGAATGAAATTTGTCTTTATACATTTTCGTATAAGAGAACGCATTAAATATAGTGTATAATCTAGGCTTAACGCATACAAAATTATGTAAACGCTCTAAAACGCTCTAACGAGTGAGCATTACATTCCATAAAAATTACTAATATTATAATTACACTATGGAATTAAAGTTTTATTTTTGAGATTATAACAGAATTAAAAGTTATGATTAGGGTTTAAAATTAAGAATCATTATTAAGATTGAGAATCAAGATTAAGAATCAGGATTAAGAACCAAAGTTAAGATTTTCTGATTTTTTTTCTTCATAAGATTTAAGATGAAATTCTATTGTTCATACTAAATTATGTTATATAACATATTTCTATACTAGAATAAAAGATGCACAAAAATTAGTTGAGGAAAAATGGGTGTATTGAAATTATGTACACAGTATCAACAAAAAATATACTGTTTCCATAAAATACAATATTTTTCAAGGTTCAAGCATTTCACAGAAAATGTTATTAAAAAAAAAAAAAGAGATGTATCATTTTTAAGATCCTTACGGAATTAAAAGTTGTGATTAAGATTCAGAATTACAAAGCAAAATTAGAATTCAGATTCAGGATAATCAGATTTAGAATCAAAAGTAGGACTAAGAATTATAATTGTAGTTTACAGAAATTTTTATATAAAATTAGAGTTAAAAATTCAAATGTTTATGCTAAATTACGTAATATATGTTTCGTTACTAAAATAAAAGATACGCAAAAGTGTAAGACTTTTTGGAAAAAAATAGGTGTATTAAAATTATGTGTACAGTACGGTAAAAAAAATGATCTGTTTCTACACAATGTATTATTTCTTAAGGTTCAAACATTTCATAGAATTGCACTATTTCAAACATAAAAAACTACTCTAGCCACACTACAGAATTAAAGATTTCGAAACAATGTAAGTTAAAATAAAAACATTCTAAAACCTAATTCATTATGTTTAAAGAAAAAGAAATTAATTTTCTCCACATCTTTACCCTTTATGTATTATATTCTCAAGAGCTTTATTTGCAAATAGAAAATGCAATGCGAATTTGAAGCGAAAATAATCTATTCATAAAATTAGTCTTTAAAACCACATAAACAATGCCTAGTATTTTTCTAAGTAATTTAAATTGATAAAACTAGTTTTTTGTTCAAAAAATATTGACTTCAATTATTTAATTATGCAAGACAAACAATTTATTTTGAAATTGAAGAAAACCTTTAAATAAATAGAATGTGGAAATGGTATAAGTTTTATTTACATGATATAAGAGAATTTATTATTCGAATCTTCTTATTATTTTTCAAAAGAAAAAAGAAATGGCCTATTCAATTTTACATTTCTTGTTACACAAATGAATAGAAAGAGAATAAAGAAGTAAGATCATTACTATATATGTATTATTTCAACTTTTAATTCATTGCTTATATAATCATTAAAATATGTAAATTATTTTTACATCATATAACGAAATTTAAAAAAATAAATTAAGAAACATTGAATTAAAATAATTTCAATAAAGTAATTCGTTAGATTTAATAATTTAATTCAAGAATAGTTTGATTGCATTCAAAACTTAGTCACACAGAAGATAACTTGAATAAATTTTAGTTTGGTAAAAACTGCTTAGGTTTGATAATAGAAAGATTAATTTAGATACAGCATAAAACGTTTCAGATTGTCATAATACAAAGTAACTCGTACAACTCGTAACAAAGTAACTCGTACAACGAGTACTTTAAATGCACAGTACAGAAACTCAATTTTAAAGAACAATTTAATTTTTTTCTTCTCTTAATTAATTTGTAAAAATATTTTTAAATCATATTTGAAAATATTAGAGGATAAAAATTAAAATTAAAAGCTAACATTAAAAATAAGCTTTTTACGTCTCATATACTTTTTTTGGACCCCTTTTATGCTTGTTTCTTTCGTTTTTTTAAACCAAGACTTACTGTCTTATGTATTTAACAAACATACCAAATTAAATTTCAATCGACGTTTTTTTCTTTTCTTTAAATTTAACTTTGAGGTGAACTTTATTTTGTGCAAATATTTGTAAAATCTAAAAACCAATACTCGATTTAATTCCAGGTATCCACAATCTTTTTTCTTTGAAAAAACAAAACTCATTGGAAGAAAGATAAACAGTTAATTAAATGAGTTTCGTATTTATTTTTAAAAAATTCAAGCGATATTGAATAGCTCGCTAGCTTTTATCCGAAATCATCATTAAATGACACACTCATATTTCGACATCTGTGTTAATAGTAAACTTAAAAGTTTAGAAGTAAATAGGACTGCTTCCTTTGTAAGTAAATAAAAATGCATAAAAATAGTTATGTAAATAATTATGTACAAATTTTTTTAAAATTTGCTTAAAAACGCAAAAAGTTTAATTAGCATTAAGTGTCTAAGCTTCCGAGAGCTCCCCTGATCAAACTATTGGGACCATATTTTTCAGATGGTAGCTACCCCCCATACTTAGGGGGATGAAAACTCTAACTCCACGGAGAAAAAGGTATGTTTATTCAGAGAACGTACCTTTATGTGTCTGACTTCGTAACCTAAAATATCATTTGCACTAACTAATTATTTTATTTGAGGTAAGCCCCTCGAACCATTAAGATTGAGCTTTAGCAAGTAAAAATCCGATCATTAGATCTAAAGCTATTCAATGTGGTCTGTTTTTTTGGCGCACTGTACATCACCCAGTACTTCAGTAGCACAGTCAATTAAGGCATCGTTCACACGGTTAATGGAGTGCTAAATATTACAAGTTTGATCCTTACAACATGTTTGATCCTCTAAACATGTGTGTATTCATAGGAAAGTGCATGTTAAAACTGTCTCTTGTTGGTAGTGATGTGGACATTTGGAAAGAGGGGTAGTTACATCAGCTAACCAGAGTCAAAACTACATGGCATTCTTGCCATGTGTGTTAAAATATAGAGCTCTAACAAGTCATGCTGGGTGCTTGGCCCGGTTGGGTGGTGTGTGTACTTTATTTATCCACAAACACTTTCAATTCACAATTTAAAATACATATTTTAATTAATTAAACTGAACAATAGAAATTGACGCCCGGTGGCTTAGAGGTAGCGCTTCGCACTATCGTGCCACAGGTTCCTGGTTCGANTTGTTTGATCAAGTTTTTTTCATGGATGTTAGCGTCATGGTTTTTCGCGGAAGCCTTTTTTTTTAATGGAATTTAGTAAAATCCTTTAGCAAAAATGCGAAAATGCTTTGTTGAATTTTAGCATTTTTGAGGGGTCTTTTCGCATTTTGCGAAAAAAGCTACCGTAGCGGAAACCCTGTTCAGGATGTTTCTTTTTCTTCGCTCACTGTACATTTATTTAATTTATTTTATTTCTTTGTATAACTGAGTTTAGATAAAAATGCATTTTACATGTATAAATGCATTTTTTTATCTCCTTTTACATATCTCAACATATAATCTACATTTGATACAAAAGAACTTCATGTAGCTAATATTTTTTCTATACTTTAATTCTTCATTTCAAAGCCCTTTCGCAAAGAACAGCGAGAAAGTCACAGTCTATGGTCTTTACACTTGAAGCGAAGCTATAATTTTAAACTAAGTATATCATTTTACAGTAAAGAATTATATTAGTATTAGAACGGACAAAAAATTTCAATATTTTAAAAATTAGTAAACTTCTTTAAATTTATCTAAGTGAGAGAATGGACGAGATTTTTCTACTTCGATGAAAATTATCAAAATCGATATATATCTATTTTATGAGCCCAGAAAATGCAGCATTCGGACAATTTTCTCAACATTGAAAAGTTAATAGCATTTTAATTAAAATTGTTTCCACTCATATTTTTGGCTGTCCAGTCGATATAATGAAAAGCATTTTCGCTTTAAAGGGTCCTGTACACGTTCTACTTTAAAATGGTGACTTATATAGTTTTGCATGGGTTTTCAAAGCTCTTTCGCCAAGGAAAAGAAAAAAAACACACAATTCAAATGTACACTTGAAGCCAGGCTATAATTTTAAAATATATATGCCAGCTTATCTTGAGAATATATGCTTGTATATATGCCATCTTGCCGTTATCTGGGCCTTAGAACGAACAAATAACTTAAATATTAAAAAAAAAAATACTTAAATTTTTTTTTTGGACAATCGCCAATTTGGTGACTTTTCTTCACCAAGATGAAACGTATCAAACTAAATGCTTTATTATTATTTTTTGCAAACGTTTATTGCGTCCAGATGATGCAGCATTGGAGTAAGTTTTTAAATATTAAAAAAAAAAAAAAAACCACAAACANAAAAAAAAAAAAAAAAAAAAAAAAAAAAAAAAAAAAACCACAAGTGCTCTTCATTTTCTTAAAACTGACTTTTCTCCATATAGACTTTTCACACAGTTTTTAGAATTAGCACAGAGGGCGCTGGCTAAACTTCATTCGGAACTTATCAACTCGAGAAGAAGTGAAGTGATAATGCCTAAATTAAAATCTGATTTAATTGGATACCTGCATGTGACGTCATGCGCGTGTCGAACTTGATTGGTTTCTGAGTTGACAAATGCCAAGATTTACCAACGATAGCGTTAGGTGATCAATTAAAACTTGAACTGACAGTCATGAATAATTGTTGTAAACTCACATCGGTTTTGAAAATCGCATATTATTAGTTAAAAAAAAAAAAAAAACGTTATTTCATGAGACGACAGAGGCATCGACAAACAGCCGTGTAACTGTTCGTGTCACTCTATTTGCACTCTAAGCGTTTTAATTTGCAGCTAAAAGAGAGATTTTCTAAAATTACTCGCCGACTCCTGACTGGCACTTGAAATTTTTTTTACACAATGAAAACACTCAAATGTCATAAAAATTAACCCATTATAAGCTAGTTTCGTTTAAAAATATCAAATTAAAAGAATAAAGTCATTAAAAACTGGCAGTAAGTTTTTGATTAAGAATTATGGGAATTTTCTTTAAGGCGTATTTGTCACTAAATACTGCACATACACAACAATGTTAATCATATAATACATAAATTATCATCGCATTGTCATTCTGAAATAGACTGATAGTAAAATATGGTTACAAACATTTTTTATTAATTCAAAATAAATCCACATATGTCTCGTTTGTCAAGTAAGAATGCTTTAAGAATGTTTTACAATTTGTCGCTAAAAGAATTGATATATTTGGAGCTACTACAACAACCAATAAAAATTTAGAAAACATAAATATTATAAAAAATCTATTCCAATAACTCAATTTTAATCAACATTTAGTTACTCTTAAGAGAAAATGTAAAATATTTCCCTAAAAATGCTGTTTTGACTTTTCAGAACAGAACTGCTACTCTTTGATATAAGGAAAGTTAAAGAATAAATTCTATCAAAACTAGAAATATAATATCAATATGTAGCGAGAAAAATCTTAAGATTAAATCCCAAGTCTTCAAAATAACACACTTTATATGAAAGTTAAAAACAAATAATGGATGATAGGTTGATATTAAAAATTAATATCATCATTTATTTTACTGCAAGATGTTTAAAAATCTACTCCATTAACTAGAAGTTATCAGCAAAATTTAAAGTTACTGCAATATCTGATGCGTCATTACGAGTTATAAAATATTTTTAATGATCTTTCAAATCTCAGAATTCATACACAAAAGTAGATTTTCCTTATTTAGACTGAAAATAATTTTCTGGAGACATCATTATAAGAGCACGTCGTTATATTTTATACGCTGTAAATGTTATACCTTCCATTCTAAATTAAAACGATTATGTTTGTTGTAAATATGGCATCTTAGTGTTTTATGTTGGATGAAAAACAAAATGACGCCAATTACTTTGTTTATCTTCTACTAAAACTTCTAACGATACATAGCATTATTTGTTACTCATAAAATTTAAACAGTTATAAATTATTATTTTCTTTCACCCGGTATTTTAAAAAGGACTAACGTGTTCTGTATAAGTTATTTTTAAAATTTAATGGAACAAAAATCAGCAAAAAATTAGTCTTTATTTAACACAATTTAAATTAGTTGAAATATTATTTATGAGATTGCTTAAATTATCTATAAAATCATTTATATATTATTAAATTAATATAAAACTAAATTATATATATTTTGATATAATATGTAATTAATTTGATATATTTTTTTTTTAATGGCGGGCACTTGGAGCTATTGTCCATTGGCCACAGAAAGTGCCAGAACTGCTAATTCTCTTTTCGTTACCCAGTGGGCACAAAGGAGAAGGAAAAAGATACAGGATTTGAGGAAGGACAAGGATTTGAGATAATATAATATGTAATTAATTTGATACATAATTTAATTAATGTCAATTTATTATATTTTTTGCCAATGCCCACCTGGAGAATGATCTTTCGTCATATAGGCATCTGGAGGGAAGATTTGAGATAATATAATATGTATTTAATTTGATACATAATTTAATTAATGTCAATTTATTATATTTTTTGCCAATGCCCACCTGGAGAATGACTTTTCGTAATACAGGCATCTGGAGAGCAGATTTGTTGGTCACTCTTTCAGGGCAACATATAAGGTAGGCCAACGTTGTTCCTAAGTAAGAGAATGAAAGAACATCCATGCTTTGCCCGGGATTCGAACCCAGAACCTTTCTGATGAAAGGTCAGTTGCCTGACGCCTACACAGGCGGGTCGGCTATTTAATATATAATTTTATATAATTATTAAATTAAATTAAATTAAATTTCGAATTTGTGAACTAGACACAAGCAAGATCCTGGCTAACACCAGTACCAGACTCAGAACACGCCATCTGAGAGGGAGAAAAATGGAACTACAAAGTACCTGCATTGCAGATATTGTAGCTGTCATCTCAGAACTGTCATCTGGGCATCTTTTCTCCTGTCAGGTCATTATGGCCATCTTACATCAGATTAGTGCCTGTCCACAAGAAGATCTTTGTTCCGACATTTGCCTTGATATAGCTGAAGCAGTGTATAGCACCTTATAATATAGTGTCTTATTGATTTATTTTCCATGTCCATAGCAAGACAACCAACCATAATTATATATTGAAATTCATTTAATACAAAAAGTAAAAATTAGAAAAAAAAGAAAAGAAATTTTAGTAAGCTTGGGATAGTAAGTAATGGATAATTTATCGTTTTAGCTGACACTTAAGTTAAAAAAAAAATTCGTATCATCAATAGAATATCAAATTTAAATTATAAATTTTTGCTGTTAATCCTATATCCGATTGGTTTATACTTCATTTTTTTAAAAAAGATATTGCAAAACCAGAGCTTTTTATGAAGTTGTTTGTAAATAGTGTTTACCAAAGGAAATTCAACTAACACTTATACACGTGTGTATACGAAGTGTTGGATTTGTAGATAATGAACTTTAGAATTCTTATCACACAACGAAAAAGTAGGGTAGATTACAGACAACACAAAGAAAAAAAAATATCAAAAAGGATAGATTATACAGATAAAGAATGAAAAAGGAAGAAAAAAAAACTCCAAAGTAAATCCCAAATCCCGGAATTTACTTCCGGAGTCATTGAGGAATGCTTATTCACAAATACAGCCTTTTCTTCATCAGCTACTCTGTTAGCTCAGCAAAACAAATAATGAAAAAGGCGAAGGAAAGAAATACAAACGGATCAACTGCAATCGTGAAGGAAAACGTAATGCTGACTGTGCATTTATTACACTCATCACGCATTGCCCTGCAGCCTCCGATACAGGACCACCCCCGCATACCAATGAGGAAGGAGAAAACGAGGAATGATAGCACATCACTCTTGAGGGAACTTCTTTTGGTGATGCGCAGCTTGCAGCTCTCACATCCTTTTCTGCACAAATTTCAGGGTTGAGGTAGGGAAAATGAACTTTCTCGTTTTGTCAGTTTAAGTTTGTAAAATATTTAGTTTAAGAGTTAAATTTTAGGATAAAATATAACTCTTATGCTCAAGATCTATCTTGTGTGATATATTGAAAGAAGAGATTCTTTCTTCCATTTCAAATTTAATTAGAACGAAAGACACTTAGTATGCAGAACCAAATAATTTAATAAAAGATTTAAACATTGATTCACTTCAGTGTTTATATATAATTTTCCTTTAATCGATAGATTATATTTTACCAGGCTTTTAGAATTTTAGCCAGGATGTAATAATTAAAAAACTGAGTGACTTTTTTGAAGGTACTTTAGGTACTTTATTTACGTCACACTAAAACTGCAGAATGGGCTATTGGTGACTGTCTGGGATGCATGCCATCATAATTTAGATCCCATGAAGAGCGGATCTCATCTACTTCCTGAATTCAGACATAATTCTGAATGGGAAGGAAACTTTCTCCAGATCCCGGTAACCATGGTACTGCTCAGTGACTGACCACAGAGCTTTACCACAAAATTTACGAGCACGTATATCGCATGTACTCGGATCTTAACGGAGTAGAGGATCGAACCCCGGTCTCTCCTGAACGAAGTCTAATACTTTAACCACTGGACCTGACTTTTTTAAAGAAAATTTTATATATAGGAAAAAATTCTAACTTCAGTCTAATTTAACTATACAGCACTAATTTATTTTGCCAAGTAAAGTATGTCTTAACTAAAACACAACCCACAAAAGTAAAACAAGAACAAAAGGGGAAAAGGAATATTTAGTAAGCACAAGTTACAAGAATTCTTGAAATCTGCCAATTGACAAGTTAAGCACGCTTAACAATATTAGAAACATGAATGAAGATTTGAGGGAAACTATTTTTAATTTCTTGTTAATTTTCGTCTTTAGTTCGTGGTTAGATGTCAAGTAATCTGAGTACTCAACAAATTTTTAAATATTTCCCCAGAAAATTATCCGGAGGTGACAAGTCCGAATTTGGGGAGGTCACGGCTCTTTGGAAATCAGGTCTTCCCCCCAAAAAGCTCTTTAAGGATAGATATGGTAGACTCAGTTTTATGAACAGTGACTCTATCATGGTTAAGTCATCAGCATTTATCTGAGCACATAAATATTGTACAAGCAGTTGATCTTTCAATCAACATTGTACAAGCAATCGATGCAAGCAATCATTGCACAAGCAATCGATATTGGTATTTCTTGGTTGGAGGTTGAGTTTTAATTGGGACATACTAATATGGTATTTCAATTCCGAAGATATTAGTGGATGAAGTAACAGCCTATGAATGTTTTTCATGAGGAGATATGATTCAAGTGCATTTCGGAATTAAACAGTAGAATGGTAACCTTACAAAAGTTGCCTTTTAGCCGTATATTAAAATGTCAAGAATGCAAATGCCGCCATGTAGTAAAGAGCTTAATTGAATATTAGGGATTTATGGATTTTACCAATTGGACGTCAGCGAACAATAAATAAAGGCAAGGTATATATAGTCTTCCTTTTCTACTGTCACCGCATAAACTTTAAGCCCTATTCACTAAAATGTCACTTTGATCATTTATCCATTTAGCTCTTCAATTGTATTTAGTACATTATTCAAGGAAATACCTAGTGGGTATTGATTGCGTTGAGTTGAATGACGAGTTTAATGGTGCTTCAGTCAGATGCTGATAAATTAACGATATTTAGAAACTATACCTGACAAATAGAAAAAGTATGGGATAGTTTAAAGATTACAAGAGTCCCTTTAAGTTACACAACTGGGTGAAAATCAGCAATTTCTATAAAAATTTCAATTTTTTTTTACTATCCTTATTTGAACTTTAGTTCATTAGCTTTCCAAAACCCTTTGAATTCATAGAAAAAAAAAGTATTTTGAAATTTATGCATTACAATTTGTCGTAGAGCTATTAACGTGACATGAAATTTTTTTAGTTTTTAAACTCAAAACTACCCTTATTTTGGAAAATATTTTAATTTTTTAAAATTCTACTATAAATTTAAAATCTAACCTGCTTGCTGAACAGAAAATTAAAATTTTCATTGTTTTTTCTTATTTTTTTTTTAATTTGTGTCAAAGCCTGTCGGAAATCCCTCTGTGGCTCGATTCTGTGGTTTTGAATATGTAAAGTATGATCTTTTTTCTGTGACCGTTTTGCATAAATGCGACTGAAATTTGTTGATCAATTATACCTTTCAAGGCAAGAGTTATCACAAGCTTTTCGGCATAAACCTTAGATTTGTTTTTTAAAGGTTCTATGGCATTATATATGACGTGAGTACCTAATTTTGATAACCAAAAAAAATTTAGATGGCCAGGAAAAAGACTGATTATTGTTAGATACTGAAAACGTTCTAACGTGAAGTGGTAACATTCCAATGGAACAAGATGTAGCGTGAATTTTGATGGAATTTTAGAGGGAGTTGTTGGAATTGATCAATGGAAATATATTATGGTTTTTCAGCTAGTCATTAGTTTTATTACAATTTTTTTGCTAAGTAGTGCAACAAAATCATCGTAAGTAGACAATGTTACTTCGGTTAACGGTCATTTAAAATAACACAGAATGCGACAGTACATATATTTAAAAAGTGCTTTGTCTCGTTTAATGCTATGCGTTTGAATGAAGTAACAAGCCCAAAAGATCTAAGGGAGATAAAGAAAACAAAAGCTACAAAAATGAGCTGTGCAGCATTTAAAGCATTAAACTCACAAAAAGAAATTTACAAGTTTTCAGCACTCAAAATAAGGCTCAAACTCTCAAGATTCACCAGAAAGTGAAAAAAAATATTTGAAAGAAAAAGAAAATCTACCAATGAAAATACAATCAAGTTTAAAATTGAAACAAGAAAAACCACAGTAGACGAGGGTACAATGGAGGCTGAAAACGACAGTTTAGGGCAGGGTATATTTTCAAACAGACTGAATTAGTGTGGAACTGATATTACCTAGGCAATTGGCATCCATAAGAATGAATTTGTAAAACAACCTTTTCATGGTATAAATGAAACAAAATTCAATTTCAGCGTGAATTTTGAGCCACTCTTTAGTTCTACCACAACTTTTTACCAAGCAGTGCAACAAAATCACCTAATGACAGACAATGTTATTATGTAATGGTCAGTTAAAATATGTAGCAACATACACTGCTATAGTGCATACTTATATAGTACTGTGCCTTGCTTAATGCTATCAGTTCAAATGAAGTAACAAGCCCAAACGATATAGGGAAAGGCAAATATTAAAATCTACAAAAAAAAGAAGTTTATAGAACGCCTAGTATAACATGCCACTGAACTCATGTATTCAGAAGTTCTGAAGAAACATTATTCAATAACTGTAATAACTTATCAGAGATCATTTGTCAACAGAAAATACAGTTAAGAGTCTATTATCCCCAATAAAAGCAGTTGTCGACGCCAAAAAAAAAAAAAGAAATTGCACACCATTTTTAGTCAGCCAAACTAAACCCTTTCTACAGAGAGTGGCGGCACAGAGAACCCTTTTCTTATTGCTTCAAAAGAGAAACCCCAACTCACTACTTCCCTTGTAATTACAGACTGTGATTACCTTCCCCCCCTTACGCAGTTACACCCTCGCACATTCTGATCTCAATTTTTTCTCATTTCTTCTGCAGCTTCCTTTCTTCTTTTCTCGAAATGAAGGAAAGGGGAGAGATAAATGTGGATTGTTTCGAAGAAGTCGTGAAGCATCCCCCCCCCCTGGTTGGAAAAAAAAAGTAAAAGCTGAAAATTGCCATAAAAGGAAATCCGCCCAAGTTCTCAATCACCTTTTCTTAGTGATAGTTATCAGAAAAAGAACAGAAATGGTTTGTAAAAGATTCTTTTTCTTCGAATTCGGAACTCTCAAGCATTTTTAGAGTACTTTTGTTTGGAAGTACCTGACATTACTAGTTGCAGCTTCTTATTGCAATAAAAGCCCGTTGATAAACAGTACTTATTTTTATTAAATAAAATCAATTTTCTTACTTATGACATGAGGTACACAACTGTATTATTCTTAGCTCTTCCCAGTAAATGTATGTGCAATTGTTATTTTTTTAAAAATCCTTTACTTTTTTTCTTTTTTAGTCCTTTGCCTCAGAATTTTTATTAAACACATTCTCAATGCTTTTTTCCTCACTATTTTGTATTCATTTAGGCCAAAATAAGTGTAAAATATTCAGCATTTTAATTAATTTATGGACATGAAACGTAGCATAAATCACCGGTATCTTATTCTGGGTTAAAGATAAAAATCGTCCAATCACAGCTCATTTCCAAATCCTAATTTTTCAAATTCCCACTAATTTACAGTCATTTAGATATAAGAGAAACAATTATCTATCGTTAAAATTTCTTTAGTTTACAAAAACAATTATTGTTAAACATGAATGGAAAAAAAAATTTTTTTTTTTCAAAGTACTTTTTTTTTAATATTTTTGTAGAAGTATAATTTAGATAATCTAACAGATTTTTTTTAATAATAAAAGTGTCTAAAGTGCCAGAAAAAAATACCAAAGACACCTTTGTCCCATCTGCCTCAAAGGGCTATAAAATTGAGCATTACTTTTACAATAGCACGTTTGTCATCAGTAATATTAATTGTTAAGCATCATATCAAATGTAATTGGAACAAAATAGTGCTTTTTGAATAAAATATGATACGTAGATGTGCAAGTATCTGTCCAATGTATAATTTTTGATTCTTAGATAATGAATAAGTAAATGCTTATTAGCAATTTACTTTGCATTTTATACTTTTGCAAGCAAATATATATTCATAAATCCATCTATCATGGAAAATATTGAATAATAGAAGAACAAGTTCCTTTTTTTAAAATATGGATTGGTAAAACAATTTTATTATTATTTTTATTTTAGAAAGAACAAAACAGTCCACTAACATTGAGTGTTAAATATTATCTATTATAATATGTAGCATTAGTAATATTTAAGAATACGGAGTTGAACATTGGTAGCGATAAATGCAAAACTGGGTCGGCATTTTAACGCCGGTTATGAAATAAAATTAGCTCTACTTAAATCTAGTTAAAGCAAATTTTAGTGCAAGAGAATGATAAAATATACTGAATGATAAATGATAAGAGAGTTATAAACAGAATTACTTTTTTTAAAACAGTAAGTTTTAATAGTTTCCAGTATAGTTTTATTAATACTGTGCTCATAATAGTGTCAAATCAATGGATGGTAAATTTCCGTAGAGTTGAAAGAAAAAATAACCAGTATGAATTGGTTAATATCCACTCACACTAATATATAATTAAAATTTGTAGTTAAGTTCACGATTTAACAAAGCAATTTTAAAGTAGGGTTTCCAATATTCTCGAAACGAAAATACAGTGAATACGTCACTTAAAAATTTTGATCAAAAGTAATTTTAGTGGATGATCCTTTCATTTGTCATTTAAAATTTTTATGATGTGATTACTGCATTGTTGATTAGAATCGGTCATTTTTAAAATCGCATGAAAGAGACGAATGAATAATTTTGAAAATACAAAAGTTCACCCAAGATTTGCAATTGCATTTGCTTAATAAATAATTTTTCACAGAATGATTGAATTCTAAAAAAGGTTTAAACTGAAACAATGAATCCAGTGGGTTATATGGCTGAGACAGGCATGCAATTAGTAGATTTTGCGATTTATATGAGCATTATTAACTAAAAGAAGGCAATCGACCCAAAATCTAAATTTTTAGATCTTTTAAATCGATTTCTCATCCTATTATTTATTTATATTATTCTTTATATACATCTTCTTTATGTTACATTATTTCTTTAAGTCCGCAATTTTATTCTCAGAAAATGGGATATTTTAAACAAACACAAAAATCAGGAATATCAAGATAAAAAGCCACAAATCAGAACAAATAAGGACGCAATATTTTTCATCAGGAAAATCAGAACAGCTACGAAACTTAAGCTTGTTAATAAGCAACCACTAAAAAAATAACTGCATATATAAATAAATTGTTTAAGACATATAAATCAACGAGTTTTATGAGCAACGTCTTAAAAGTTTGAGATTAAATTATGTTTCGCTAAAGTTGTTGGGAGAAAAAAGAAAACGAAAACTAGCAGCCAATTTTCATGAAATTAAAAATTTTGTGATTTATATTATAATTTTATCAGCATATTTTTTTTAAAATTGTTTTTAATTTCATTGTACTGATCTCATATCCTCGTAAATTAGCTTCCAAATTTTTTACAAAGGTAACAAAAACCTTTTAAGTTAGAAAAAGTGTTCTATTTATGCTTTTTTAAAAGTTACAAGTTCTTTTTGCTGTTGTTGAAAACGTGAGTTTAAAATTAACTATAACTTAAAACATTGTATTTTTGTATTCCTAAATATTCATTTTTATTAAAATAAATATAAAAAAGTTAATTATTTTAATAATTTAAGAAAGGAGCCTTAAATGTAAAAAAATAACTAATAACTTGTTTAGAAAATAAATATAAAAAATCAATAATATTCAAATTTAAATCTTATTCTAATATTAACTAAACAAACTAACTATTATTAACTAAATATTAAAAAACTTAACTATTAGAATCTAACCAACTCTTATTAACTATTCAAATCTTATTTAACCTTTTAAAATGTTAACTAAAAACAGTAAGTATTAATGAATTCGTAATTAATTGAAATTTAAAAGCAATAAGAAAAAATAAAATTTAATAAAAAGGAGAAAAAATGAAATTAATTAAGTTTTTATGGCACTAAATACAATGGCCTTGAGAACATCAATGCCTTAGACTTAATATATCTAACAATTTTGTTGAAAATAAAAATTAAGCGAATTCAAACGATAAATTGTGTTAGCTTAAAAAGATTTTTAAAAATATTTTTTCATTTGGAAAGGGCAATTAGCGAACGAGTGCTTTAAAAATATTTCTTTGCAAAGAACCTGGAAAAATATATATTTGATTTAAAAATTTAAAAATTTTATTTTCATAACTTTATTTATATTGCTATGCAACGTAAATAATAAACAATCGTTAATTAAAAGAACCATTAAAAATGAACGCAAAAAAGAATTTGTACTGAAATTGGTAATTAGAAGATGTTTAAAAAAGAAAACAAAAAAAACCTTTGAAATTTTTTTACTTTTATCTTTTTTAAAAAAATAAATAAAAGAAACCAACAAATGTTTTAGGGCTAATTTATTTTCGCCGACAAATTGATTACTTGAGAAACTCAATTCATCGGAGTTTTTATAATGCGCAAACTTAATTAAGAAGAAAACTGAAAATGAATTCTCTTTTCTTACTAAAAGATATGACAAGGGATATGAATGAAAATCATTGATTTGTTTTTAAGAACTAAAAATACTGTAAGGGAATTCGAATCTGAAAACGATCGTTGAACAAAATATTTAGAGAACTGTATCATTTCATATAGTTTATTGAAACCAAAATTTAAACATTTTATGGTTAGATTCATTATATAGAGTGTCTTAAAATTCATTGCATGGGCAAATTTAATCCTCACGCGATAAGAACGTCACGTGATTCATGAAATAAATAAGATAGTCTACGTTCGGTTACTTGCATAAGTAATACAGTAAGTTAATACAGTAAGTTAAGCAAACTATTACGGAATTTCCGTAGTTTCAAAAAATAAATTTTGTAGTAGCAAGAAAGGTAATGTATAAATATTTTAGTATATTAGAATTAAAAGAACTTCGTTCACCACTGCATGTAAAAATTTAAGCAGATAAAATGAAGATCAGATAGAGAATTGGTTATACTCAAAACTCTTGCTGAAAGTTTCATAAGAATTTTATTTGTTTTAAATCTTGCGCTTTCATTCCCTAACACTAAAAAAGTTTCGCACAAAACTCATACGAGTATCTTGAAGTTTTAGCTTTGAGAAGAAAAAAAATGTTTTCCACCAAAAACCGAGAGGAAGAAATCTGATGGCGAAAATCACAGTTATACTTCTGAACATTTTTTTTAGATACGTTAGAGCAGAGGTTTCCAGATAGTATTCCACGGAACCTTAGGATTCCGTGGAAGAGTTAAGGGGTTCCACGAGTTAGCACTTTTTATAATCAGTGATGAGTTATGAAACTTTTGACTATATTTAGATCAAACTTATAATTCACAATCTCACCATTGTCTTCACGATATTATTTCAAGAAAATACCAATGAAATAAAAATGGCATATTTTAAAGGAAAATACAAAATTTCTAATAACAATTCTGAAACATTGAACAAATTATGAAGAAAATAAGTGTTTATAAAATATTCCATTTGTATTTCATATTGCGCTTTTCAAATCAAAATAACTAAATTCTTCAATAAAGAAATATGTTTGCATTTTAATAATTTTTAACATTTATGATAGTTCTTTTAAGTTCTCATTTCGAAGTAAATCATAATTCGGCTTAATCTTTTATCAGCTTATGCATACGAACCAAAAACAAATTCATAACTAGACTAGATATACAGAGATGCCGATTTGCTCCAGACAGCGGATAAATATTTTCGAGTAGAAGTCTTTTAATGTATGATTCTTGATTTAGTAAATTCGATTTATAGGGATTTTACTTACTACTACTACTTCTAAATAATGCAAAGGTTTTATATAATACGCCAATTGGCAAAACTAACAAAAAATTTGCACATTTTAGATTGTAGTTCTCTATCGCTTTTAAAAATATTTTGTTGTATCTTAAGCAGTTGGCATCTCTGGATATAGTATAAGGACTGAAGATTAAATTATCGGGAATAAAACCTAATTTAAGATTATTAATGATAAAATTAAGAATTTTCATTCCTCTAATCAAATATAGTCTTTTATAGATTATAAAGTTAATAATTGCCTTAAACTTTATAAAGTCAGGGTTCCGTCGGAATAAGGTCAATTATTCAGGGTTCCTTAGCAGCAAAAAAAAATCGGTAACCGATGCATTAACACGTTGACTGCCATGGGGGTCACCGGTGACCGACACTGGGTTTATTCGTAGCGCCACGGGGGTCACCGGTGACCAGCTAAGCCAAGATTATTCGAAACACACAATTCGAGTAAATTTTTAATGCTTTTAATTTTTTTAATATTACTATCGTTACTAAAATGGTTTGAAGAAATTAATGCAATACATACCGAGAAAATCATTTTGGCGAGACGGGTAAGCCAGGTAAAATTAGCATGGCATTCAAAGTGTTAAAAGAGTTCTTAAAAAAACTAAATATCTCCTTGATAGATAATTCTGAAGTAAATTATCTATTTTTTTTCTAATTGTTATAATTCCAATCTTTCTCTAGTTTCTAATTGTAGACGAATCTATGGTTATTTTATGACCATGGATACTTCCCTGCTTGTAATTAAAATAAATAATATGTAACTAAGTTATATACATATGTAGACATTTGTTATAAAATCATAAACAAGAAGTAAATGTTATTGAAATGTTTTTTACTAAAAAACAGTTTAAAAGGTTTTAAAACTGATCTTAAAGTTATCCAGACCGCAATCGAACGCAAAGCAAGAGTTTTTTCGCGTGTACAAAAGCTCCATTATTCAGAATTCCTGAAAAGCAATAAGCCAAAGGAGTTCTCAGACTGCAAGGTAAACGCAAGAAAGGCAAAGTCTCCTTTTCTTGAAATAAATCCAAGACTCTCGGGATACAAAACAAGAATTCCACCAAACAGAAGATTGAAAAGACAATACTTATTTGAGGACACGTTATTGTATTTTGGATAGTGTTTGAGTTTTATTCAAGTTAAACTTCAATAAGTTTCTTTTTTTAAGATAGAAAATGTGATTCGCAGAAAAGAGTTTTGGATCCAAGAAGGCAACCTTAAAAAACCAGACATGGCATGTTTAATCTTTCTCGGGTTAAAAATCCTCTTTTCCAGGTCAATTTTTCTTATCCCAAAAACATCTTCAAAACTCACGCTCCGGAACAGAAAGAAAAATAAAAGAAATTTTATTGCAGGGGCAGGAAAAAATGGCGTTGGAGTTAAATGGAAAAAGTCTAGAGAAAGTTTATTTCTTCTAAATGGTTAGCTAAACCAGCTTCTTTTTTCTTGAAATTTTTAAGTCTTGAAAATATTTTTCTAGTCTGATTTGTTTTTTGTACGAATAATCTTTTTAAATGTATCCGTACGTTATTAATTGAGTGTTTAAAAATTCATTTTCTACACCAATCGTAATTGTAATCGCAACCAATCGTAATCATCGGCAAAAAATTAAAAATCTTATGTTCGAGCAATGTGAAAACTGACATTGCTTGTGATGCTTCTGTATTTACCTTTTAGTAGTAATTTTAATTTGAAACATCAAAAGCATTTGATCAGAGTTTAAATATTTTTTTTCCTTTGAGGTAAAAGGCATCGTCACAGAACGTTAATCATTTTAATTTCTTTTTTATTTATCTATTAGTGTCGCAGGAATGGCACTAGCAAGAAAAACAAGGGGTCGAGAACGTAGTGCCAATTTGACAGACACTTGAATTTTTCACGGAGAACATTTTGAAACGTGGAAAACACTCTCCTACAGAACATTTTTCTAAAAAATTCAGCTTAAAAAAATACTAGTTACTGGACCTTTACCCAGATTCCTGTAGTTGGGGGCAAATTCTGCCGCAAGTGGTTGGTGATCCAACCAGGGTTGTGAAATCGGTTGTTAAAATGTTCGACTCCAATAGATTTTTCTGAAAGTCATACTTTTACCGCAACTTCCTCTACATTTTTACCGAATTCCAGGAAATTAGTATTACTAAATAAATGTTCAATTTAAATTGCTTATATCTATTTTTTTAAAAAGTACGATATGATTTAAAAGTATTTCATTCAAAATAACATTTTATATCATATAAGAGTTGAAAAATTTAATTTTCCCAATACATTTGTACAAAAAGGTGAAATTGCGAAACTATCAAAAGAAAAGAGCTAGATAAGTATATAATAACAAAAAGATACTTTATTCAATATTCACGAATTACTTTTATATTAAATTCATTTGAATAATCTTTTTTTTAATTCACATTTTGAAAGTTAGCTAAATAAATTTAGTTTTAGAATTTATTAATCAACAGATTATTTATCCCTATTTCATTTGTTAACATAGATGTTTTAACAGTTTGAAAAATTGTCCGTGCTTTTTTTTTCAATAATTGATGCTCTTTTTCAACAGTTCAACTCAAAAATGTTCTAATGTAATTTTATGACTTAAAATAATTCCCATAATATATGGATATTATGGATAATAATTTTTAATAATTTCAAGCAGTAATTTTTTCTCCTCAATTATAAATATTTGTCTAAGTAATTTACATAAGAACAAAAATTTATTTACTAAAACCCATAGGATCTAACGCTTGGCTAACTGGATCTGGAATCAAGCAAATTTCTCTGACAGTGCAAAATGGTTCTAATTGTTGCGATTCTAGTACTGATCTTCGAAAGTTTTAAGTTTTGAACTAAGTTAACTTCAAATCGTAGGAAATCAATAATAATTTAAAAGTTCAGAGTAGGTCATTAACAAATGTTAAATTTCTTACCTGAAAACTTTATAAACAATCCTATTCGCTGAGCTTATGCAACATACTTAAATTCAAAATAAACCTGAAAAGAAATGAAATAAGTTTTAAAATCAGTGTATTTTTGTAGCCATTATATTCATGAATTAAAAAAAAAATATTACTGAAAGTAGATAAAACAAAAATAGTTTTGTAACAAAAATAACATTAGTTGTGCAATTGAAATTTATATCAGTGAAAAGAGTTGAGTTTTTCTTTTTTACATTAAAGCTGCACGATTAATCTTATAGCACTTTGATTATCAAGTAAATTATAAAATTTTCGAAAAATGTTTTGAGAATTAATTTTAACTTAAAATAAAATTTAAGGCATTTTCCTACATATATTTTGTGAACTAAATTTATGTGCGCTTATTTTTAATTCCAAATACTGTCCGAAATTTAATGTTTTGACTAACGTTACTATTACGTTAATTTAACTATTTCAACTAATAATAACGAACGAAAGAGAAATAAATATTTCATAGTTAAAGAAAATATAAAACAAATTTCATAAATATTCTATGCTTTTTTAACTATGAGATTTATCTGTATTATGATGAAGGAATTGGCTGCTATTACTAAATATTTTTAAACCTTATTTTCAAAATTAAATATTTGAGTAAATGAACCAATGTTCATTTGAATTCTAAAAGACTAATGTTAAAAAAATGTATTGAAATTACAAAATGCTTTAGAATGTAATTATACATCATACACTCTTAGACGTTAAGAGTGAAGAAAAATAAAAATAGTAATTCCTACAAATAATTAAGAAAAACAAGATTTTTCGTACAAAGCGAAATTCATCAAAAATGTCTAGACAGTTTTAAACAATATAACTGCAAACAACAATAAGAAATCCAATTTTCTCAAATTTCAAGTAAATGAAAGTTTTTGATTATTATATTAACTGGTGTTGAATATTGATAGTTTTGGTATAAAAAAATATTTAGCATTTGTTGAATAGTCGTAATCTAAATCTACATAAGTTTCATTTATTAAGTTTTGTTTTTAATTACTTGCTTATTTTTTGGAATCAATTCGACTAAGAACAGTTTTTACCCAGCAAGTCATTTATCTCCTTCCCCAACAATAGTTTGAATCATGAACTTCTAATTATGAAACATTTTATCCAGTTTTCTTATTTTTCTTAAATAATATTATAAATATATTTTAAAATGTGTAAAAGAAAATCTCGATAAAAAACTGTTTAAATAAGTCAAATAAAATTATAATTTTAATAACTTTTTGAAAAAAAAAATTACACAGTTACTTGTTTTATAAAGGCACATTTTCATTACGAAGTAAAATGGATAAACTGAATTTGTTAAACAAAAATTCTCTTCTATTCTCAGTGGCGCGACAGCCCATAGAGGGCCAAGGCCTACTGTGCCCATCTCAGCTTTCTTGACCTTAGGCTCTGGGGTGCAGGAGCAGATGTTAAGGACAGGTGGTCAGCCGAATGCGGAGCCCCCAGTGTTTAGCTCCCAAGCATGCTTGGTACTCATTTATCAACCCACTGAAGGGATGAAAGGCTGAGTCAACCCTGCCCGGCCCGAGTATCGAACCAGGGACCTGTGCCACGACAGTGCGAAGCGCTAACGCTAAACAAAAATTAGCGAATGGAAATAAATTTTTATTATATCCCTTTCACTCAATAGTAATTTATTACATTAAAAAGTCGTTTTAAATATTTTTTTTAATAGTGAAGAAAGAATAATAATTAACTTGGCAAACCCTCTAACATTTGAAGCTTATGCGAAATGTTTTACAAGTAATAATAGATTAAAGCGAAAATTTTTAAAACAAATTTTTATGAAACATTCAGCAGAACTTAACACGATCATTTGTCTGTTTCAGCGCTTTTTTTTCTTTTGCTATGTTGCCCGCTTTTATCGGAACCTCGACTTAGACTTGATGAATAAATTTTATTAGTAATTATAATATATTATTCAAATTATAATATATTATTGGAATATATCAATTAAAAGAAAGACTATTAATTATTTTAAAAATATTTATTAATCGAAATTTTATTAATTAAAATTTTATTAATCATGGTAAAAAAATTCAATGAATGTATAAAGTATGAAATTTTTTTAAAATCATATTTTATCAATAGCAATCTTAAAATTGGATTTTATGTCAGAAAATTGACTTTACAACTGTGTAGCGGCACGTAGTTTAGTCTATAATTTTATTTCATTGTGTGCATCAACTGAAAATGAAAAAGCTGAAATATTGTTTTTGTTGAAATAAAAATGAAAAAAGGTCGCGAATGATACAGCGAAACATACTATTTCATTGATATTTTTATTTGAGCCGAAATACTAATGCTTTTCATAAATATATGTTCTTTTCATCAAAATAGTGTTATTAGAAAATAAATTTTTTTTAAAATTTTACTTTCTTCTCAAGTATTTTAATTAATTTCATAAAAATAACGAAAATGTTAAATAAATAATGGATAATTAGTTAATTATAAATTTAATGACAGGCTTCGAAAATTGCAACTGATTAAAAGCGTCTTAATTCTCAGAAGACCTGTAACCCTTCCACGGAACCCTAGGGTTCAGCGGAAGACCTAATGCAAACGCTGATCTCTCTGATCCTTTATATACCTGTTTAAATTATTTATTAGTAGTTGTGGACAGAATTCGTTTCATTCTTATTAAAATAATAATATATTACCCTCGTTATCACAAGGAAAGTGTTTTCCGAAACTACGGAAATTCCATAGAAGTTATAGGGTATGCCATTAGCGAAAACGTAAGTCATATTCGATTGTTTGAACAAGAGCCATTTTCATTTATGTAAATATTTACTAAAAAAAACTGATCTAAATTTGTGACCTAATTTCACGTTTGCAAAAAGAAAACCTAAAGTTTTAGTTGTGAATTTTTTGTTGTGAATTACACACTGTTAGAATTTTCATTCTAAAATTACGGTAAAATAACCGACAGCAGTCTGCCAAGCGAATTAACCGTGAGGTTTAAGGTAAAGAATATTTCTTACCTTTACGGTAAAAACGAAATTTAACTGAACATTGTAGTTGGGCTGTGGTTGAATTGTATTTGATCGAATGAACCAAGGAATATGATTTAATTAGTTTATCTGATTGTTTCATCTCTCGTAAGACATAAGAAATACTAGAGTAATATTATATTTGTATTAAGTAAATATTTTATTTAGATTTTGTATTAAGTAGATTTCTAGCTAGGCGGGAATGAGAGTATAACATTCTAATAGTCCAGGGTCACAAATTGTGGATTGTAAGACACTGGAAACTCTTCATATGTTGAAGGAATAGAGGAAATATTGTGATGTCAACGTTGGGACTGAAACCTCCCTTTTGTCGGTCAAGAGATTGACAGATTAACCCTCTCAGCTATAACATGTTCCTATCTGAAAGAAACCAAGTGGCTTTATTAGATGGGCCTAGTTGGTGCAATAAAATTCTGGTTGTTTAATCGTATTAGATGAAAACAGTCAGTAAGCAGGTTTTCTCACAGTTAACAGTTTGAATAACATCTTATTTATGGGTATTTGGCTGTTTTGTTTGAATATGGTAAAACAACAATTCAATAAATTGATATTTAACCATTTTTTCAGAAAAAAAACATTACATTAATGAAAAATAGTCAAATTAATAATGAGATTTATTCAAACAATCTAAAGTGATTTTTTTCGAAAAATCTAAATTTGTTACCTAACGCCAAGTTTGCAAAAAGAAGACTTAAAAAAAATAATTAATTTCAGTTGTGAATTATATAAAATGATTGTTGAACGTGTCCAGATAGTAAAAAGGAAACTGAATTAAGTTCACCAAAAATTGACACAGTTCCTGGAAATGTTTATTCCTTTACTTATTTAGCCAGGAGAATTTCCCAACTTCATTTTAGTTTAAGTACATCAAAAGATCTTTGGTAAAACTTCCACGTTCTCCCATCAAACCTAACACAAATATCATGCAAAATAGAGATAAGAATTCCGCATATATTTTTTAAAACATTTTTCTTTCTGCGTCAAAGAAATAACACTATGCAATGCAGACTTTCTGTTCTGAAATGAGCCGCTTCAAAAAAAAAGTGTTCCTTTCGACAAAGGGAAAGATATATTCATGGAAAAATCTTTTTTTCTTTAAAAAAAAAGAACAAAAAAATGTCACGGAATTTCTTCATTTCACTTCTGTTAGGTGGTATGCCTTTTTGACATCGTGTGGTAAGAGTAGAAACACCTTTCGATCATGTCGCAAAGCTTTCTTCCCATTTCCAACACCATTGCATCCAAGTTGCACAAAAATAAATCGATCGATCCTGTTTGTTACGATTTAGCCAATCAATAGCTAAGACCTGATGCTGGAGCTTTTTTTGGAAATATTTGGTCTCAGAAAAACACAAGGTCGGCGGCAAAAATGGCAAATCAATATATACGTTTTCCTCTTCTTAAAATAATAAACTTGTGTGACTTTAACACAAGATATAAATAATAAATTCTCTAAATCAGTATAAACAATAAGTTATTTTTTTTCTTAATTTTACTAAATATATTAGGACAAAGGCTGAAAGTACTAATTCGTCCTTAGACGTTTATTGTCTGCCTGGCCGAGTATTATATCATTAAAGAGTGGTAATTTATGCAGGTATAATCAAAGTTAAATTTTCTTATTTTAGCAGCAACTTTAGTTTTTAAAGTTTATTTCAAGAAACAATATATTATTGTCATGAGAAAAAAAAATTTCCGCAAAAACAGTTATATGATAATACGATCTGCTTTATCGGCCCAAACTAACAAATCAATTTCATTTCGCGATATCGCGTGGTAGATAAAGAGCGTTTTAAAAAATTATTTCGTGTAATATTGTAATAAATTATTTTATTAATAAGGTTAAAACGAACCGTTAAAACGATAAAAAAAGTTGTGTCAATATTGACGTGAAAGAAAAATTTTATTTTAAGAGTAAATTGATTTTTTTTAATATTTTAGTCTGGTTTATAACAACTGCATAACTGAAAGAAAATATAATTAGATTCAAAATTTGAATCTTTAGGATTTGAATAGTTAACGCTAAGAAAATATTTGAATATTTAACGCTATAAAACTTCCAGTTGGTTTATTACAAAATTTCAGTTTTTCAGATACATACTAGCCTAGTATTATTGATCAATTTGAGATAGCCCTTTATTGTTTTAAAGAAGTTAAGTGTTATTTTCAAAGGCATATATTCTTTATAATCTGTTGAAACAGAAGGCAACCAACCTGATTAATTTTCTAGAAGAATACGAAGATATTCTATAATAATTATCATGAAAAAATGACAAAATTATGCAATGTTGAGCACTAACCACTACTAAACTTGACCAATTAGCTCTAAATACTTTTTAATCAAATGCCCTAACTAATAGAATAATCGTTACTATTTTATTTATTTTTTCAATTTTTACATTTTTTAATTTTGTATTTCCTATTATTTTCTTCTCTTTTTTGTTTCTATTTGTCATTTTTTCTCTTTTTTCTATCAGTCTTGTCGTCAACCTTAACCATTTTAACCGATAAATGCTCTTTTAGGGGCATAGGCGCGGGGCTATATGTTGGTGTGTGATCTTTATAAGCTTGTACATTTAATAAATAAGTAAATAAAATAAAATAAAATAAAATACAGTTTCAAGTAAAAAATCTTTAGTTTTCCGAGCAAAACTAATTTCAGTTTAAACTCTCCATACGCGAATCAAGTAAGATCAAGTACTTGTATGAATGCAACAAAAAATATATTCCAAGCTCTTTACTTTTAAAGTGCATAGTGTTAGGTTAAGCATATTCATTGTCCTGTATTTTTTTATTTTGAAATTATTGGAAACAAATTAACAATCCTCTTAAATAGAGCTTTACGAACAAATTTCTGAACAAACAAAAACGAATGCATAAATTAAGAGTGAATTTAAGTCAAATAATATTGATCAGCATTGACTAGAAATATTTAAGAATCGCTAGCACATCGGACATTTTTAAACGTTCTTAGTTTCTTTCCAAATAACTTTAAATTTAATTATTTACATTGAAACATTTCGCTGTCATTGAAAACGATCCCATAGAAAGAGAAAAAGAAGTATTATTGCATATTTCGAATTAATTTGCGAACTGATCGGCATTACACTTATTGCAACATTTAAATTAAAACTAAGTATTACTGGAAAAGCAATTCTATTCACATATGAAATAATTTTACCCCCTTTTAATTTTAACGTTAAGTTTTTTCAAAATTATTTATTACAATAATTTTAAAATGTATGAGTTCAACTAAACTACTTAAGAAAAATTTTAATCATTATTAATTCGTCCACATAAATTACTTCCTTCAAAAAATTTTAAAATAAAATTTATTGATTTATGTAAGCATAAAATCTCTATATAGGGTATAACTTTGAAATGAGTAACGCCTACTTACTAACCACAGTTTTTAAATGTTTTATGCAGGGTATCTTAACCTTTTGACGCATAAATTAATTAACATATTTTTCATCTTTTTTTCGCTATTTTGTATTAACTTATATCGAAATAAGTGAAAAATATATTTAGCATTTTAATAATTTGTGGTTATGAAATACAGCACGAAACAATGGTGTCTTTTTCTGCGTTAAAGGTAAAATCTTTCAAACTCGGCTCACTTTACTAAGATACCATTTAATTGAATCTTCGAAATATATTCTTTTTTAACAAACAAATAAGATTTAATACTTTTTAATGGAAAGCTCAACAGAACATCAACAAAAAAAAGCATTAAAGAGATTGCTTAAAGTTTTAATTAAAGATCAAATCAATACATTCAACCCAACACGAAAAAATATTCTCACTGAAAAATTATTGGAAAAAATAAAGGTAACCGGAAATGAGAAAACATTTTACTAGGAAGCAAAATCTTTCTGCTATTTGGGAGATATCTTTAGCAAATCTGCAAACATATACCAAATTCACAAAAAATAATTAAAAACATAAATTTATTCGTCTATGATACCATATTAATGCAAATGAATTGGTAAGAATCAAATTGTTTTATTATTTAAATGGAAGCTTGCTGAATAATTATAAACACTTCTTAAATGAAAATAGGTAGACTAACATATATTATTATTCTACACTTTACCATATTCTACATATATTATAGCTTATTTCATAAAATCTAGTTTTTATCTTTGAAAAATTTGATACAAATAATAGATTTTTTACAAACACGAAATTATTTCATTAGATTTTGAGGAACATAGAACTGAAAAAAAGTTTTACTTATATGTTAAAATAAGCGAAGAGATTGCCATGATATAAACGCTGTTCAAAATAAGCAAAGACTAACATAGAATAGTATTTTTAAATGAAAATAGGTAGACTAACATAAAATATTATTCTACGCTTTACCATATTCTACATATATTATAGCTTATTTCATAAAATCTAGTTTTTACCTTTGAAAAATTTGATACATATAGATTTTTACAAACACGAAATTATTTCACTACATTTTTAGGAACATATAACTGAAAAAAAGTTTTACCTATGTGTTAAAATAAGCGAAGAGATTGCCATGATATAAACGCTGTTCAAAATAAGCAAAGACTAATGTAGAATAGTATTTTTCAACTAGCTTATAATATTTCAGAAATACTAAATATCCAATAAACAAATATTGGGAGTGATAGCTAACCTTAATTACTAAACCTCATCGCAAATTGCAAAACCATCCCCGATAGTTAGAAAACTTAAACTAGTAATTATAATTAGGCGTGGAGTTTTAAGCAACAAATAAATAAACAAATACGTTTTTAAGTGTTAGCTCATTCTATATTAAATATACAAACTGGAAAATGACAGCGACAAGGATAACCATTTCGTATATGACAATCCCACCCATTTTTCTCAATCTGCAGTTGAGTTCAACCGAAAATGGGTTCTAATTTTTATTTTTTGAATGGGCTGTGGCACGCGACGAAGAATAAATGACATGCGGTTCACTCGAAAAGTTCTATGTAATGGCTCTCAGATGTAAATAAATAAAAAAGCGGTTATGTTTGCGACATTTGCAGATGGCGTAGTTTATTTTTCGAATTTTGTAAGCACGCGTAAAAAGGTAAATTTATGTTGCAAGACATAAGTTTAAAATATACATTTAGTTTTGAAGGCTCGCTGTTAAGGTAGCAGCTACGTTCATTTAAAATTTAAGAATGAAACTAATAGCTGATTCTATAAGCAGTAAAAAGATAAATTTATGTGGTATGACAAAAGTTAAAAATTAACAGAAATTTATGAATTCATAATTTTTTCTTAAAGCGACTATTGTGTAGATTGGATTTAAGTAAACGTTTTCCTCGCAATTATCGTTTTAAAGTTTTATTCTAGTAAATGGAAAACTAAACATTGAATAATTTCGATTAAGTACTTATTTGTACTAACATTTGGATTGTAGGAATTCTTATTAGCTCTGATATTTCTTTATTTATAAAAACCTTAATATGCATAACAAACTATACTTTCGGATTTAACCCTAAATGACATGAAAAATTAAAATTTTTTCATAAAGCAATTATTATGAATCTTAAAATTAAATTGAGTTTAAGCAAACTTTTTCTCCACAGTTTATCGATTGAAAGTTTTATTCCAGTTCATAGAACCCTAAACATCTAATAATTTCGATTAAGTACTGATTTATACTAAGCAATTTTGGATTGAAGAAAGTTATATTAGCTCAGCCATTTAATTATATTTGTAATAATCTTTCGATGCAAAATAAATTATTCTTTTGGATTTCACCCCACAAGGCAGGAAATTACCCAATAACACTCGAACAATAACAAGCCTGTTTAATCTAGAAGGAAAAATGAAAATTATATCTGAAATATACATTGAAAATTTGCTATGAAGATTTGAACTGATGAACTATAGATTTGTCAATGAGCACTGCAATGAAAGATGGACATTTTTCTATCCCTTAGAAATAATGACACCCAAACAAGATCAATCCTGTTGATCTGCTCTAGGATTAAAATTGAAAATTATAGCATCTGAATTCAATTATTCACTAAAAAGATGTATTCAACCTTTAAGCTGCTTTCGTACTTAAATGCATCAAAAAAATTTAAGAATATGAAAAATATATACAGTCAAACTTTCAGAAGTGGTATAATATTCAAAAGCTGCACTGACTATGATTTAGAATAAAAATTGAAAACATTATCTAAAATGAAGTGTTGACTCTTCCCTAGAAATGTTTAGTGAATGCGCAGATAAGAAACAAGCTGTATATTATCTACATATAATTTATCTACATACTCAACTTATCTATCATACTCAGCTTATATCAAACTCAAACTTAACTGTCATTTTTAATTTATCATGGGAGAGACATATAACGCAGATGCGAAGCAACTAATTTCGAGATTATAATTGAAAACTTGCTTGAAGACAATGAAACTAATCTATCTTTCAGAGGAAAAGTGGTATGATGTGTAAGAAATAATAACATACCTATGACCAGGGTGGTTGGAAATGGAAGATACAATATTTAAAACTACTATTAATGAAATTTTGTTTAAATTATTTAATATATTGCTTCCGTACTCATCATCCCTTAATTGCCATTGTAATTCATCTTGGGAATAACATACTAACTTTCTAAATAAACATATTCATCCACTTTTCTAATTTTCATTTTTCCAAAGAAAACATGCTATTCAACAATTAAAAGCTACATTTTATTAGATCATTTATAAGCAAGTGGTATAATGTTTAGAGATAAAAAAAAAGCATTGCCATGCCCTCAACAGATAAAAATGAAAGTCAATATCTAAAGCACGCACTAAAAAAGTTATAATTAAATAGAATAAAAGGATTGTCTTGTATTTGTCTTGGGAAAAATTACTCATCTATTCAGACTCTGAAAAATATATTTTCTCAACAAAAAAAATCGCATTAACAAAAATAGAAAATACATATTCTATGGTTTCTCACTTTTTCCGATCTTCGCTATTCTTCGATCATTAAAAAAAAATTAAATAAAATCTTTCTTTAACTCACTAGTTATTAGTCCCATGAGAACAAGACAAAGTTGAAAAATAAAAATACTAGTTTCCCCACTTCCATTTTGCAATTCTAGTTTTTTTCTCCAGAGAACTTAAGAGTAATTGAACCATCTACTACAATAGGCAAAAATGTTATTCAACTTATTTACATGATTCACTAGATTATTCAACTTATATTACTCAACTTAAATTTAATAAGTACAGATTTATTAGTCATTTTTTGTTACATTATTAAGAGACAAACATTGGTCTAGACCAGTGTTTCCCAAACTTATGACTTTTGTGTACCCTTTCTAAATTTTTCGTAACGCTGTGTAACACTAATAAAAAAACGAACGTATTTTTTACCATAAAAAAATTGTACAAAAATTGAAAATCAGAACTGGCTGTTGACACCACCAATTATTAGCTATTAATTCTGCAAAAAATAGCCAATAGAAAAATACGTAATTGTAAATTTTAATGTCTAACTTTGTTTTTAAATAAAAGTTTTTGAAATTTTCGTTTGTTGCAAAATAATTCACATAAGGAAGCGTACCTACGCTGAACTGTTCCCGTACCCCTGGGGTAAACGTACCACACTTTGGGAAACACTAATCTAGACCAATGTTTCCTTCGGTGTGTTTCTCTAGGTGTTCCGCAGAGCCCAAGAATTCTGGGGAAAGGTCACCGAGGTTCCACGAATTAAGACTTTTCTTCTAACTAAAAATGATTTTTGAAGCTTGTAATAAGTTTATATCCAAGCAATAATCAATTTAGTATTTAGGTAATTTTTATGAAATTGCTTAAGTAAAACGGCGATAAAAAAAAAAAGCAAATTTTAAAAAACATGGATAACAAAATGCTGAGTGATTTTGGAATATGCATTTACAAATGATTTCTTCGAAATTGACAATTCAAAATAAAATAGCCAAATTCAAGAATAATGAATTATTTTTGGCATATAATTTTATTTTTCTTACAGTTTAAAACAGTTTTTTTTTCTTCAAAAGCTATAATTCAGCCTAATTTATTCATTTCTATTTATGTATACGCCAAAATTGATCTAAACAAAAATCCTCTTCAGACAAAATTAAACAAAAATTCATCAGTTTGCATAAAACGTAATTTTAAGACAGTTATTGATGAAACAAGGAAAAGAATTTCATTCTTCACATAAAATATTTCCACTTTTTTTATTAGCATATTCACGCCTGCCAATTAACTTCTAAATAAAGCCAGAAGTCCAATAAAAGACATTTGCTCGTTTAGGGCTCCGTAGCTGAAAAAAATTGGAAAACGCTGATCTGACAGAAGCAGAGGTGAAACAACTAATTTCTGGATTTTTGTTGAAAACATGCGGAAAGACAATGAAAGATACAAATTATTCAAATTTCCAGAGGAAAAATGTAGAGTATCCAGTCAATATAAAAGTAATATTGACCAGGGTTAAAAATACAAGCTAAAATATTCAAATGATAACTNTCTCACAGTTTAAAAAGTTTTTTTTTCTTCAAAAGCTATAATTCAGCCTAATTTATTCATTTCTATTTATGTATACGCCAAAATTGATCTAAACAAAAATTCATCAGTTTGCATAAAACGTAATTTTAAGACAGTTATTGATGAAACAAGGAAAAAAATTTCATTCTTCACATAAAATATTTCCACTTTTTTTATTAGCATATTCACGCCTGCCAATTAACTTCTAAATAAAGCCAGAAGTCCAATAAAAGACATTTGATCGTTTAGGGCTCCGCAGCTGAAAAAAATTGGAAACCGCTGATCTGACCGAGGCAGCGGTGAAACAACTAATTTTTGGATTTTAGTTGAAAACTTGCGTAAAGACAATGAAAGATACAAATTATTCAAATTTCTAGAGGAAAAATGTAGAGTATCCAGTCAATATTAAAATAATATTGACAAGGGTTAAAAATACAAGCTAAAATACTCAAATGATTGCTAACGATATTTTATTTAAATTTCTTACGCATTGCTTAAATACACATCATCCCTTTTCCTGACTATCATCTTATTTCCTATACTAATCTATTTCCATCTTATTTCCTATACTAATCTATTTCCATCTTATATTCCATCTTATATATATATATATTCCATTTTATATCTTGAGTATATAAAATAAGATATTTTATATACTAATCTATTTCCATCTTATATATTAATCTATTTCCATCTATAACCATCTTATTTAATATACTAATATATTTCCATCTATAACCATCTTGTTTCATACACTAGTCTATTTCCATCTCATTTTCTACTAATCTATTTCCATCTTATTTTATATACTAATCTATTTCCATCTTATTTTATATACTAATCTATTTCCCTTTTATTTTATCTAATAATCTATTTACATCTTATATACTAATCTATTTCCATCTATGACCATCTTATTTTATATACTAATCATTTAAAATGCTAATCTAAATATTTCCAGAGAGAAAAGTAATTTTCGTTTTCCCTCTAAAAATTTGCTTTTCAACAATAAAAAAACACATTTTATAACATCATTTACGATTAAAATGGTACAACGTCTCGACATAAAAGGAGCATGGCTAAGCATTCTATGGTTGAAAATGAAAGTCATAATATCTAAAGCACGCATTAAAATTGTTTTATTTAAATTGCTAACATGTTCCTTTCACACTCAATTTCAATATATCTAACTCAAACTTAATTGTCGTGATATTTGTCTTGGGAATAAAATATTTATCTATATAGCGTCAGGAAAGAAAAAAAAAACAACTAATTCTCATTTTCTCAGTGAAAATTTGCTTTAAGACAATGAAAGATATATATCCTTCGATCTTTTGCCAACAAATAAAAAAAAAATTAAAAAATGCATCCTTCTCAAACTCACTATTTTTTAGTCCCACGAGAAAAAGTCTAACTTAAAAAAAATAATTTCCCAACTTCCATTATGTAAATGAAGTTTTACTCAGAACTTGCAGTAATTGAACCTTCCACTACACTAGGCTAAGACGAGACGCTTCTGGAGGAGGGGTAAAAAAGAAAGCAGCCACCGAAAATTGCTTTCTTTTTTTTTTATTTTCTGAGCTCCCCGCCAACTCCCGATTATCCTTGAATTTTTTTTTCTTTTCTGTTTTCTTCAAGACATTATCTAATCTGTGCTATGGAGTTCAGGAAAACGGCAGCAATAGAGCGCGTTCTTTTTTGCTGTTGACCTAATCTTTTTCGCAACTCAAAAATATAATTTCCTTTTGGAAGAGTGACAGAGGTATCTTTTTCTTATATATTTATTTTTAGTGAAAGTTTCTAATATGATTGCGAATATTTCTGACTTTCACTTCTATATATTCAATAACCTGACTAAAAGTTTATCTTTATACCAACAAGTCATGTTCTTAAACCAGAAATATAATGTGAATACGTAACTTTAGCTTTTAAATTTGTTTTTATAATATTTTAAAGGATATCGCTTGAAAGAAAAAATGGAATTGTTTTTGGAAGAGTAACAGGTATTGATAACTATTATTTTTGTTACTACCTTTGTAGGGGTAAATATTATTTAGTCTGTGCTATGGAGTTCAGGAAAACGGCAACAATATAGCTTGTTCTTTTTTGTTGTTGACCTAATCTCTCAAAAATATAATTTCCCTTTGGAAGAGGTATCTTTTTTTTATATCTTGTTAGTGAAAGTTTCTATTATGATTGCGAATATTTCTGACTCTCACTTCTATTACGTTCAATAACTTGGCAAAATGTTTATTTTAATACCAACAATTCATCTTTTTAAATCAGGAAAATAATATCAATACGTAACTTTACATTGAGCTTTTAGTTCTTTTTAAATATTTTAAAGATATATCTTTAAAAAATGGAATTATTTTCGAAAAAGTAACAGGTATTACTAATTATTATTTTTGTTACTACCTTTGTAGTAGAAAATATTATTTTATCTGTTCTATGGAGTTAAGCAAAACGGTAGCAATGCACCGCGTTCATTTTTATTGTTAACCTAATCTTTTTCGCAGGATTAAAAATATAATTTCCTTTTGGAAGTGTGACAGCCGTTTCCTTCTTATCTTTTTAGTCAAAGTTTCTAATATTATTACAAATATTATTACAAATATTTCACTTCGACAGTCAATAACTTGACGAAAAGAATCTTTATACCAACAATTTGCGTTTTTTAAATGAAAAAAAGTCAATATATAAATTTACATAAAATTTTCAATTTGCTTTTATTATAATAATTTAAAGACAACTTTTGAAAAAAATATATAATTATTATTTTTTGCTACATCTGCAGTGAAAAATATCTTTATCTACGCTATGGAGGAGTACAGGAAAACGGCAATATAGAGAGCATTTATTTATCCATCTGATTTAATCTTTTTGGCAACTCAAAAATATAATTTCCTTTTGAAAAAGTGACCGAAGTATCTTTTTTTTAAATCTTTTTGCTGAAAGTTTCTAATATTATTACAAAT
Source organism: Parasteatoda tepidariorum (assembly GCF_043381705.1). NCBI lineage: Eukaryota > Metazoa > Arthropoda > Arachnida > Araneae > Theridiidae > Parasteatoda > Parasteatoda tepidariorum. The sequence goes on along the minus strand of NC_092208.1, from coordinate 41,523,343 downwards.
ATTTCAGACTTTCCCTTCGACCCAATCAATAACTTGACTAAAAGAAGTTATTTTTATACCAACAGTTCGTGTTTTTCAAATAAAAAAAATAATGTGAACATATAACTTTACAGAGAATTTTTAATTTGCTTTCTATTATATAAATTTAAAGACATAGATGAGTAACAGGTATAAATAGTTATTTTTTATTACCACTGTAGTGGAAAATATCAAATCTACGCTATGGAGGTGTTCGTGAAAACAGCAATAGGGAGCATTCATTTATCGAGCTAGTCTAATCTTTTTTGCAACTCAAAAATATAATTTCCTTTTGGAAAAGTGACAGAGGTATCTTTCTGTTTTTTTATCTTTGGTGTAAGTTTCTAAGATTATGACAAACATTTCTAACTTTTACTTCGACACATTCAATAACTTGACTAAAAAATTTTATCTTTCTACTAACTATTCATGTGTCTAAATCAGAAAAATAAAGTCAATATTTTACTTTGTACTGAATTTTTAATTCTTAATTTAATATATTTAAAGTTAACTTTTGAAAAAAAAAGTTATACCCACTGCTCTTCTAAAAACTGTTTTATTTTTTCCTACCTTTGCAATGGAAAACATAATCTAATCTGAACTGTGGAGTTAAAAAAAAAATACGGTAATAGAGAGTGTATGTACATTTATCGAGCTTATCTAATCTTTCAAGCAACTCAAAAACATTATTTTCTTTTGGAATAGTAACATCAGTATCCTTTTTTTTAAAAATCTTTTTAGTGAAAGTTTCTACTATTATTGCAAATGTCTCCGATTTCTATACATTAAATAGCCTGAAAAAAATATTATCTCTTTTCAACAGTAGTTCGTGTTATTAAATCAGAAAACTCTTGTGCACATTGCACATATTTTAAACTGGCTTTTTTCATAACGTATAAAATTCATTATTTTTTAAAAATCTAATTACTTTTCTGATGAAATGTAATTTTAAGATTTCAATATTATTGGAATGAGCCGTGGGGGCTCATGGGATAGAGCTTTAGCCTTACAATAAGGTGACCCAAATTTGAATTCTAGCTGCGGATGGTTGATACAAATTCTTCTGGCTCGCCCAGACTACAAAACCCACAAAAAATAAATTACAGTGGTAGTCGGATCATTAGTTAGAATNAAATAATGTCAATGTGTAACTTTACATTGAGCTTTCATTTCTTTTTAAATATTTTAAAGATATATCTTTAAAAAATAGAATTATTTTCGGAAAAGTAACAGGTATTACTAATTATTATTTTTGTTACTACCTTTGTAGTAGAAAATATTATTTAATCTGTGCTATGGAGTTAAGCAAAACGGTAGCAATACACCGCGTTCGTTTTTATTGTTAACCTAATCTTTTTCGCAGGATTAAAAATATAATTCCCTTTTGGAAGTGCGACAGCCGTTTCCTTTTTATCTTTTTAGTCTAAGTTTTTAATATTATTACAAATATTTCCGTCTTTTTAGTGAAAGTTTCTAATATTATTACAAATATTATTACAAATATTTCACTTCGACAGTCAATAACTTGACTAAAATAATCTTTATACCAACAATTCGTGTTTTTTAAATAAAAAAAAGTCAATATATAACTTTACATAGAATTTTCAATTTGCTTTTATTATAATAATTTAAAGACAACTTTTAAAAAAAATATACAATTATTATTTTTTGCTACCTCTGCAGTGAAAAATATCTTATCTACGCTATGGAGGAGTTCAGGAAAACGGCAATATAGTGAGCATTCATTTATCGAGCTGATCTAATCTTTTTGGTAACTCAAAAATATAATTTCCTTTTGAAAAAGTAACAAAGGTATCTTTCTCTTTTTTTATCTTTGGTGTAAGTTTCTAAGATTATGACAAACATTTCTAACTTTTACTTCGACATATTCAATAACTTGACTAAAAAAATTTATCCTTGTACTAACTATTCATGTGTCTAAATCAGAAAAATAAAGTCAATATATAACTTTGTACTGAAATTTTTTTTTTAATTTTATAAATTTAAAGTTAACTTTTCAAAAAAAAATTATACCTATTGCTTTTCTGAAAACAATTTTATTTTTTGCTACCTTTACAGTGAAAAACATAATCTAATCTGAACTGCGGAGTCAGTCAAAAAAAAAAAAAATACGGCAATAGAGAGTGTATGTACATTTATCGAGCTTATCTAATCTTTCAAGCAACTCAAAAACATTTTCTTTTGGAATAGTAATATCAGTATCATTTTAGTGAGAGTTTCTACTATTATTGCAAACATCTCCGATTTCTATACATTAAATAGTCTGAAAAAAATATTATCTCTTTTCAACAGTAGTTCGTGTTATTAAATCAGAAAACTCTTGTGCACATTGTACATATTTTAAACTGGCTTTTTTCATAGCGTATAAAATTCATTATTTTTTAAAAATCTAATTACTTTTTTGATGAAATATAATTTAAAGATTTTAATATTATTGGAATGAGCCGTGGTGGCTCAGGGGACTGAGCTTTCGCCTTACAATAAGGTGACCCAAATTCGAATCCCAGCTGAGGATGGTTGATAAAAAAGCCGCCTTAATTTCGTACCCAAGCTGTTACTCAGGGAAGGCTGTTACCGATGAATCAAAAGCTCGATATAGAACGCTGACAATAACAAAGCACAACCTTAACTAGGCCTCGTTTCTAGCGAACTATGCGATTTGATCAGAACAATTTTTATAAGTCAATTAATTTGCTTTTTATTATAATTAGTACAAGATAACATTTTCAATATATTCTTAATTTCATCGAAACACTACGCATAAAAAAATTAATGGTAAAAGATAGTATGAAAAATATATTAGCTTATTCCAGACTAGTAGAAAATGAAATAGCAATATATAAAAATATATCTCAGTTATGTTAGAATGACACTTTCAAACTGAAGTTAAATTTAAACCTTTTTCTAGCAGTATTTTATACAGGTGCAATACTTTACTGTAAGAGAAACATTTTTTTATGCAGTGCACAGTCCAAACGCGACTCAAATTCTCCCACTTACTAGTTAATCAAGTATCATTTAAGTATGAATAATAATAAATCAACATTAGTTCAACTATATTGTTTTTACAAAGAAATCAAGATGAAAAAAATATCTACTATAAAGCATTTACGCTAAAAAAACTTTTGTTTCATTTATCAGGCAATAAAAATATACAAAGAACATTGCATCGCAAATATTTCTCGCTACAGATTGGAAACTTTTGAAATTTGTATATATATTCGAAATATTCAGCAAACGTTAATTACATTTTACTTGGATGCTTCGGTGAATCAAATTATAATTATCGATAAATGCAAAACTGCAGAAATTTCAAGGTCCAATATTCATAGTTCAGTAATTTAACTAATGATGAACTGAATAACGGATTGCGCTAACTCTGAATTCATCATTCTCTTTCGCTATAATCAATAACATTTCAAATGAGCAACCCCATATCTAACAAATCTGGATTTATTAACCGATGAGGAGGTTTCGTGTGTCCAAATCTACCGATAGTATGTAACACAAGATGATGTCATTAAAAGGATCTGTTATAATTAACACATCTATGTTAAACCTAGTTAGGAGACGAAAATATTCTAAAAATTTTTTTATAAAATCTCTTATGTTATATATTATGTCTCACAAAATAAAAAGAGACTGAAATATTAAAAAAGAAAAAGCTAGAACTCTTAAAATCAACAAAATCTATTAATGGTAAGATTTTAAATTTCAAAAACTACCGACTTTCATGATACAATGATGCTATTACTTGATTAAAAACTTCAATTTTCTTCAAAAATATACAAATTGGTAAAAATTCATAAATTCAATTTCGAAAAGGCCAAAATTATTTCCATCCCAGTCATATCAACTCATCTTCATTCCCGGCAATCTTATTATATTCAGACGAATGCTGATTCTCTTATTAACAACATTAGTTCCTCAAAACCATGGAAATGCATTTTGCCCTGATTTGCCCTACTTGGTTACTGTGGTTTTTCTTGCTCTGTTTTTCTCTCTTGTCTACTGTTATTTTTCTAGTTTAGGTTCTTACCTTTATTTTTCTACTTTCGTTTGAAACTTGCGCAATTTTTTATTTCAAATCACTTCAGTTTCATATCATTCACGACTCGCAAGTCTTGAAAATGGGCTCCTATTTTTGAGTGATTAAAACAAGACTTATTTCCTATTTTTATATTTTTAAAGTGAATGAAGTTTTTCATCTAACCGTTTCAGTTTGTTGGGATAATTTATTTAAAGGTAGTGGTTATCTTACCCCTAAATCTTTTCAAACCGGCATTTGAAACTGCATTTCACTATTTTTTTAAATACATTCGTACAACCCGAACTCAACGTAATTTAGTTTAGCCAAACTTTTCAAAACTCGAAACGTCTCTATTGACTTTTGCGAACTGAACTGTTGTAACTAGAGTTTTTCCCTCGCAGCAACAATTCAGGACAGCAAGTTTCAAAATAAATATTACAAAACATTAGGAAATGATTTCTAAAAATAAATAAATACATAAGAAAGAAGAAAACGGACTTCCTCTGAGATTTCTCACACGCCAGGGAATAGTTTTGAGATTATAAATTTTAGTTGTCTGCAAAGTTTCTCTCCTTCAAGCTATAATTATATTTTAACATATCTGCCCGATTTTCCCAGAATTTCCGGTTTAAAGAAGGTTTCGAAAAAGTCTTCCCAAAGCAAACAATGAGATTTTTTTTTTTGTACTCGAAATCTAAATGAGAAACTTTAAGAATTCTTTTTGTTGGAGTCTGTAAAAACAGGGGGGGGGGTGAGAAAGAATTTTTGCGAAACGCGAAAAAATGAAACAACCCAACTGCGAAACAGAAAAGTATTTGCACCTGAGGCTTTTCAGAGTTAAAGAAACTTCCAAATCCTTTTATACTCTGTCACTGTTTTTATTACTTTTTTTTTCTTCATTTCTTAGAATAAAAAAAATTGCAGGACAAATTTCGCCATCTTTATTTCAGATAGTTCATTTCAGTCTCAAAGAATGAATTTTATATTCTTTGTGTCTGGATGAGAAAACGGTTTTGTTTAAAACATGAGTTCGGGCATGGAAATATACAGGGTAGAAATATTCTGAATACAGGGCAAAAATATTCTATGAAGTTATTATATACTTTTCTTTCATATAGTTTAGTTATTTTTTCACAGACTAGTTCGTACTTAAACGATAATTTCCTTGTTCTAGTAGTGTCTATGCACTTGTAGTGAAATGTTTTTTTATAGCATAATAATCGTCAGCTCAGATTTTGAATACGAGGATGCAGTTTATACCAGGATGAATACCAGGATGTAGTTTATACCAGGATGTATACGCCAAGTCTATAGAAACTTCTAAATCCTTTTTACACTTTTGTCAACATTTTTCTTTGTTTGGACGATTAAAGAAAAGGAGAATTTTTTTAAATCTTTAATTCATATTGTTTATTTTAGTTCGAAAACTTGAATTCCATGTTTGGATAAAAGAAAAGTTGTGTGTAAAACACAAGTTCATCAGGTATAAGAATATAAGAGATTATTTTATTTTATAACCATCGTTGAAGTACCGACCCAATTTTGAGTTTATGGCTACCGATGTTCAACTCCGTAGCCTTGTAATTTTTTACCCAATCCAAAAGACAAGGGAACTCCTGGATCAAGTATTGAGAGAAATTTGCGTTCGTGGAGGTCTTTTTGATGGAACTAACCCACATTTGCGTTACATGCAGAGGAAAACTACGAAAACCTCACACGGTTAGTCTGACGGCAAGGGGACACATAAAAATATATAAAAATCTCAATTTTGAATTTTTGGTCACTTACGTTAATTTTTCAAATGCAAGGCAGTAATACACTCTGCCAATGTTTTATTATTTATTTCTCATTTCTAAAGCTTTAATAAGCAAAATAAATAAAATTAAAATTGATATTTCCTCTCGATAATTTTTGTAATAAAAATGGTACTTCGTAATTTGTAATAAAAATGGTATTTAGTAATAAAAATGGTTTTATAATAAAAATGGTATTTCGGTTAGTCATCAAAATTTCAGATATTATATCTTAGTTACAATGAATGTATGATGTGTTTTAATAAAACAAGACGCCCGGACAAATTTTTGAAAGAAAAAACGTAGGGGGAAAAAACATTCTGAAATTAGAGCAAAAACGGCGTTAAGAAACGGTCAAACTGCTCTAAAGAGACAGGGAAACTTATTTAAAAAACTGTTCTTAAGAAATAGAAAAATTGTTTCTAAGAGACATTAAAACTGTTTTTAAGAAATGGAACAGTTGTTCTAAAAAACCCCAGAAAAACTGCACCGAGAGTACAGTAAAATTATTCTATTACTGATTTTATGTCAAAAGGTTAATTTTAAATATATTTACAAATTTCACTTAGAATAATACCCGATACAAACAAGGTATTGAAGTTCTGTTGCTTAAAAAAAAGACTATGAAGCATGTAGAGCAAGTTTTTTCGCGTGTATATTATCTAAGCAATAGGCAAATTCTATCCAAAGGCAACTCCAAAACAAAGGAAGCATCCAATAATTCAACTGATGTGATGCTTGTCTTCAATGAAAAGAGGAAAAAATAAGTCATAGCTCCATTTTCCACAGTCGCCGAGTAATCCAAGAGTTAAAAAACAAGTTTAATATAAAAATGTATAAATTTTTTATCATAAGGTTTGATAAACAATAAAGTGAACTTATTTTAGTCATACTATTAATATTATAATTATTGTGCATTAAATGCATAAGGAAAATGCTACTTCAACTAGTGGTTCATCGAGATGGTGTGATTCCCTTAGATAATTAATAAAATTAATAAGCGAAAATTTGATACTTAAAAAAAAAAAATCGAAAACTAATTTTTTAAACATTTTTTACAATCTCAACCATTCTTCTGTTCGCATTGATCACCAACTCCCACGATTGCTACAATATTTTTCTTCTTGATGGTAAATATTTATTTTATTTTATAGCCGTCGTTGAACAGCCGACCCAATTTTTGGATTGACAACAAATATTAAACTCCGAAGCCTTGTAATTTTGAACCCGATCCAGAAGACAAGGAACTCCTGGATCGAGTATCGGGAGAAGTTTGCCTTCGTGGAGGAGCTAACCCGCAATTGCGTTACATGGAGAGGAAGACCACGAGAATCTCCCATGGTTAGAATGATGGCAAAGGGACTCTAACCCATGATTCGTCTATCACTGAGGATATTTCCCGTCAGAACTGTGGTCGCTGCAAGCCGGACGCGGATTTGTATCGATCAGCTACCGCTGTGATTCGAACCCGGATCACATCTTTGGAAGGTGAACGCTCTATTCCCTGAGCCATCGCTGATCTGATGGATTGTATCTGAATTGGAAAATATACAAATGAAAAATACCAATATGTTTGTGTCGTATAGTATATATGCATGCTTGTATATTCTGTATTGGCACATATTTAGCTAAACATTAGGATAAAATTTAACCCTAATCATTTTGCTTGGTTAGCATTACAGTTTTTACGAATAATTTTGTTTCTTAAATTCTTATTAAATTTTTATTACTAAAACTCATTAAAAGGTTTTCGCTTGAGCCATAATTCAATAACAGTGCAAAAAGTAGATTCCTGCTAAGGTTTCAGGAATTTGCATTAATTATTTTAATAACATTTGTTGACTGGTCCCAGTTGTTTTACTCTGAGTTTAAAATAAGAGTAAACATAACTTATTTACTGCTTTATAATAGTAAAACTGAAATATCTTTATTATAAATAGTTGCGCAATAAAGTACTATCTTACATTTATACCTTTGATTTGAATAAACACGCTGCCGCCCACCTTTCATTTGGACATCGTATCATATGCCCTTTTAAAAAAAATGAAAGGCAACTTTCCTGAAAAACAATCTTCATCAGGACTGGCTCAAAAATTAAATAAAGACCTTTAGCAAGACATGATTGAAAACATGATTGATAACTAACTCACGGCCATCGCTAGAAAATTCAATCTTGAATTTCATAAAACTATTATTCAACCTTCAGCAATTTTTTGAGCAAGTGCGTGGAAAAAACTTTTTAAAGACATATGTCATATCTGAAAAAGTGCATGCTAAACGTGTCATTCAAACTTGACAAAATACTACAAGTTGTTCGAGGAATGGAACAGGTTCTATTAATGTTTTAGTCTAAGCAGAAGTTTTAAAGCAGGTTATTTCTATCGCATAAAATTTATTTCAGGAATAATTTTCGCTAACTTAAGGAAATATTTAAAGGAGTAAAATATTTAAACAGGAAAAATATTCAAATAAAATAGTAAAAATAGATTGATAAATCCTACAATAACATCAGAGTTAAATGAAATCAATGTAAACAAAACATTATAACTTTTTAATAAAAAAAAATTTAAACAATATTTACATGCAAAACCCTTCTATTTAATAAACGTCGCAGACAAGTAAACTCATAGAACCTTTACTTTATTTTTAAAAGACTAAAGTTTGGAAAACAAAGATAAATTGAAAGAAATGTTAGAAAATATTTTTGAGAAAACACTCGTAATTATTTATTGCGATATTTTATCTTCTGTTTCTAATTAGCTATTGTTTATTCCATTTGAGAGTTCTATAATTTTTCTATTTTAAGAGGTAATTTGAGAAAGGAATAACTCAGTCCAACAGCAACAAATAATTTCATGAAGGCAGAGAGATGCTTGGATGTTTTCAGGGATGGAAACAAGTTTCCTTTAGCCTAAAATGTCTATTTTTAGAATTAAGCAACTCAATGAATGTTTCTGCTGACCATGGAACACTTCACACTGTTCAGCAACGTTCCTCTTAAACCGGGTTCTTTCCTTTGCACTATCTAATAACAACGTGAAGTCATGGTTTATAGATTTTATTTAACATACAACTAGTTTTCTTTTTTTCTTTTTTTTGCAACATGCATTTCTCTGGCTAAACAGAGAGAAAGGCTCTCTTAGGAGTTAATAAAAAAATAGATAAGTAAAAAACGTGTTTTTACCACGCTTTATTAAACTTGCTTTCGCGTTTCTTTTTATAAAAAGAATCTAATTTGTATTTGAAATTAGGACCACTTTGCGATTAATTAGTGAGCTGAAATTTCAACTGGAGTTCTGGGCTGGATGATGGGTCACTACGATGAGTTGTGCTTTGATGATTTGAGCCCACGACGAGCTGTCGCCCCGACGAATTATGATTGACAAATAGACGAGGCACCTTCGAAATTAATGCAAATTTAAAACGTTTGACCACACCAAACAGAATTTCGAACATTTACCAAACGTCTATATTGGGCCAGGGGGAAACACATTGAAGTTTAAGGCTTCACAATTTCGTTATCAATGACACGAGAAGGGCAATGGGGTCTGCATTGCTCACTCACTTATATTTCTCAGACTAACCGGTATCCATCGATATGAAGTAGAAATGAATTTCATGCCGACACTGGGGATCAACCTTAGGCCTTTACGATGACAGCTCAGTCTAGTTTAACCACTTTAGCATCGTGAATCATCTCCATTTTAATACCATTATTGCCAATCAAAATCTTGACTACTTACAATCTTATCCCTTTCACAACAAACTTCTATCATCTCTAACTTTTTTCGAAAATGACGGTTCACTTAAATTGGATTATAAGAGCTATTATAATTTAAGCCAGCACACCAGATAGAGTAAAAACTAGTTTTTAAAAAGTTCAAGCATTATGATAAGTTCTACTTTTCTTATATTTATTTTATTGAGGTCCCTCCTTGTACCAGTTGAAGGCAGTTAGTAAAAAAAGGTTTAAAAAATTAAAAGATTTAAATAAAGAAGTAATAGTAACAATTACACAAAGTGTAACTGTGACACTGTAACACGCTAATTTTATTCTCAAACGGTAGACTCCTATGATACTGAATTACAAAAACTAAGCCCAAGTTATGACAAGTATTACAATTCCGATGCTTGTTATGATGAAAAACAGCTGAAACGGCTGAGCTCTTTTGCAATAAATCTTTCAGCGTAATTTTATTTTATTCCCTTTTGTGAATGGTGAGAAACATACTCACAGAATTTTCATTCAAATGACATTTCATTTTCTTTGCCAAACATGAAAAAAATGATAATAAAAAGCAGGACTTCCAACATTCTACGCTTTCCCAAAAAATCCTACCAGTGGTAACTATAATTATGTTTTAATACATTATTCTTTGTTTCAGAAATTCAATTTAAAGTCATTTCCCATACCACCACATGTAAACGATTCAAAAGTTTATGCGAAACCCATTAGTTTAAACTCTTTTCTGGCGAGGTTTTTGAAATGTTGGCAAATTTACCAAAATTTCTGAAAAATTAGTTGTTTACCACTCTTCCAATTACTACGCTTTTCGTAACATTTTTGTAACATTTAATCTTCCAAAAATGTTACGAAAAGCGTAGTAATTGGAAGCTCCGAATAAGTAATATCATTGAAATATTTCTAAAAACAGACGGAAATTCGATATTTTATAAAGATAAAAATGGCTTTTTTATAGGAAAAAAACAAAACCAGACGACTTGTGTCGATTTGTGTCAAATCGCCAGGTCTAGCTTCAAAACAAAAAGCTTCTAAATAAAAATGGCGTTTTCTATTTGCGGCCATAAATGAAACACTAGTGACAACTCGTATAGTTATCACAACCATAAATTTTGAAGATTACTTCCGGATGCAACTCCCCGAAATGAAAATTGTGAAAAAGTCAAAGGACCTGGCGAGGAAGAAGAAAAAAGAAATATTTACTGAACTTCACAATAAAAACATTTTGTAAGAACATTACTTTTGGAGACTTGAAAAGATAAGGCGAATGTCAAAATAAGATATTGAATAAAATACTGCAGACAGAAAGATACTACTATTTATGGCCCAATTCGCAAGATAATTTTTCGAAAAGTTGAAAATTTACATCAAAACTATTCTTAAAAGGTGTTTTTCGAAAAAGAAATTGTGAATATTAAAAAAATATGTTTAGGTTCCGTCTATTACATGAAAATACATTTATGGAATATTTAGAAACTAACATATATTTTATGGAAATTTTGAAACTTGATTTGCATTTACATAAAGCTTTTGAAATACGGTGAATATCTCACATAGCATTCACAAAACACATTCTTCAAAAAATATTGTTATGTAATATCCTCTTTGTTTATTTTGCATAATATCACGAGTCGTTATAAAAATAAGTATTTATAACACTTCTCTTTAAAAATTACCCAAGCGTTACGTACTATATCCTCCTAATTATAATTGCTACAAATTCTCTACTGAATTTATAATAATTAAATGACTTATTTTTTTTTACATAATAGTTAGTTTTACATAAACTGCTGTTTGTAGAAAATGCAACACCATGAAAGAATCATCAGAATCAAATGAAATTTAATGCAGAAACGACTTGTACTGATACAAATAAATGATGAAATTTTCAAAACAAAAGAAACAAATTAAGCGTCCGAAATCAGTATTTGGTGCAGCCACCACGCGCTGCAATAAGTGCTGCTATACGACGTGGCATGGAGTCAAACAGATGTTGAATATCTGCTTGAGGAAGAGAATTCCATATCGCTTGTATGCGCAACCAAAGTTCGTCTTTGGAAACTGCAGGACGCGGATCACGAGTGAGACGCCGACCAACCATATCCCACACGTGCTCAATAGGCGACATATCCGGCGAATAAGCAGGCCAAGGAAGAAGTTGCATGCGTTGTGCTGAACAGAAGTCTCTAACAGTCCGCGCAACATGTGGGCGTGCATTATCCTGCTGAAAGATAGCTCCAGGGATGCCTTGAAGGAAAGGAACGACTTCGGGCTGTAGCACTTCACGGACGTATCTGTTGCTATTGAGATTACCCTCAATTCGTATCAAATTGGATCGTCCATGATACGAAATCGCACCCCAGACCATAACTCCGGGTGTTCGACCACTATGTCGTTCAATAATACACTCAGGAAGGCAGCGTTGACCGGCATAACGTCTAACACGAACACGGCCATCATGGGTCCACAAATTGAAGCGTGATTCATCTGAAAAGACAACTTGGTGCCAATCAGCTCGCCAGTCTCTGTGCTCAAGAGCCCACTGCCGACGCAGCCGTCGATGATCCGCCGTGAGGGGAATCCTGTATAATGGCACCCTTGCACGCAATCCACGGCGCAGCAGACGACGACGAATTGACGAAGCCGACAATTGTACACCTGTAGCAGTAGACCAATGTGCTGCCAGCTGCCTGGAGGAAGCTGTGCGATCATTCACCGCCATGCGGAGCAGGTGTCGATCATCGCGCTCTGACGTCACCTTCTGTCGTCCAGTGCCTGTTTTTCGAGTTGTTCGGTGCTCGTCGGTCCACTGCTTCCAAACTCGCATCACTGTGGAACTGTTCCGCTGCATACGAGCTGCTATTGCGCGATAGGAAAATCCTCCTTCTCGAAGGCCGATTATCCTCCCTCGTTCAAACTCCGTAAGTTGCTTGAATTTCTTATTCTTCCGTCGTGGAGGCATACTCAGGTCTCACTAAACGTTTGCCACTAACAAATAATCATAGACTATTTTCAACGTCCCGCTACAGCACTTTATTTATACGCTTTCAGCATCAATTCAGAGGGCGCTGCGCGCGCCACGCACGCGCGATGGCTCTGAAACTTTATTAATTTGCATAATATCCTATATCCATTATTAAAATAATATTTCATTTGATTCTGATGATTCCTTCATGGTGTTGCATTTTCTACAAACAGCAGTTTATTTAACTTAAAAAAACACTTTCTTTTCTTAGTTACATATTTTACTATAACGTTCCAAATGCTATTTCGTGATACGTCGTTTCACGAAATAGCCGTTTTCGACGTCATCAGGACTGATTACTGAAAGAGACACTTAGGATTTTCTTCTTTCGTTCGAAATTAAGTGTCGAATGTGTGAAAACGGGGAAGGGAAATTCTAAATATGCTTTTATTCCTTTTTATTTAAATTGAAAAATAAACGGACTACATTCGGCAGTATCTTTGGAAGCATGTAAAATACAAGAACCATCACCTAATCGAAAATTTGAGATAAAAGATGTGAGGCATTTAAATTTTTTCCCTTTTTTTAAAAAAATTATCTTAATACATTTCTAGAGCATTTTTTAAAATGTAGTTTACAATTACACTTCTGTCAGTTTTTAAATTCCTGATAAATATCTTTGTTTTAGTCTACTTTACGTTTAAAAAATGTTTAGTGTCATGCAAAATCGATTTTTATAAATTTAAATTGTTGAAAATTAAATTTAAGAAATCTAAAGACAGACGAATATGTAATTTAAATTACTTACTGAAAACCATAAATCACATAATTTTATTGCAAGACATTTCTGAAGAAAGTCTACAGAAGTTTTAAAAATTTATTAAGCTCTCTTTCTCCTAATCTAAGAAAGCGACCCCTTTAATTTAAATCTTTTCTGATAGGTATAAGTCAAGGCTATCAAATGATACTAAGTCAGGGATGGCGAACCAATGGCACGCGACACAATATTTTGGGCACGCCACCGATCACAATTGTTATTGCACTATGAATTGTTATTACACAAATGTCACACACTATGAAACATATGTAACAAATAAATTAAAATTCACAAAAAACAAACAAAATAATAAACAATTATTAATAAAAAAATTAACAATTAATGCTAAAAGAACAATTAATAACCATAAAAAGCAAGCTAACAATAAATAACTAGCAAAAAAATCAACAGTCTTTGCTTAAACTAATATCTTACAACCTAATATAAGTTATTTGTCATTTAATCTGCAATAACAGAAGTCCCACTGATGCTACTTTAAGTTGAATTACGCGTGTAACTGAGACATTGCAAAATGTATTTTCTTTTCAATGTAAATAAAGAGTTTTGAGTTGATAGTATTTAGTATTATTATTTTCCCAATAATCATGAAGTCAAAATTATTTGACGGCACGTCTGTGATTTCATTAAACAATTTTTTTGAAAAAATGGCACGTAGGTGCATAAAGGTTCGCCACCCCTGTACTAAGTCATCAAAAGTTTAAGCACACAAAAAAATCAAATCGAAAATTTAACCAAATTCCTAGGTGGCGAGGGTAGAGGCCTCTTAAGCTATGTTATTTAAGGTGACCAGTATTACGTGGACGTTAAAGGCCATTCCTGAGCTTTTTCCTTTATCAGAATATGATTTTACATTGCACTCCTTCAAGGTATCCCAGTATTCAATTGTATTGTTTTATTTTATTTATTAATTTTGTGACAACTTTTAGTTTGTTTACTTTGAATATGTAATGAAGTTTAAGTTTAGCGTCGTGTGACCGATATTAACTCATTCATGTGCCGTTTAACTCTATGCACAATTCAATTCTAACGAACGATATATGTTAGGTGATTTCATCAAATCTAAGTATGATAATGTGAATTAAACATCAATAGATATGAATTTCAGTTTCAATGCTTTTTTATTGAAAAAAAAAAGTTAAAAACACGGTAAAAAGTAATTAACTCCAAAAGAAACATACCACATTATTAACAGATACCTTACTGAAACTATCCCCCATAACTTTACTTGAACTTCCCATTGCATTTTAAAAAATGAAAAGTTATAACTATTGAAATTGAACAATAAACTCACATTGAAATTCCATCTTTATTTTATTTAAATCATTTTGACATCTTATATTAAGTGAAGAGATGAATTATGGAAGGCCGAATGTTTTTTCCTTACTTTCAAATGACGTTGATATTTAAAGTGATAAATATCTATTATATAAAGACAGAAATTTCTGTCCTAGAACTGAATATGAATTCTGAAAATTTAAGTAAATTATATAATTATCAAAAATATAAATATTTAATAACTAAAGGCTATAAGCAAACTTTGTGGGAACATTTTAAAGCTTTTTAAAAATGATTCCAAATTCAAAAACTTTACTTTTGCAATATTTATTAATAATTTAAACAATCGATGCATTGAAAATTTTTTTTAATTGTAATACTGAAGGTGCACAATATTTAATAAGCAATGTTTTATGTATTGGAAAACATTCATCAAAGCATCATGATTGATTTGATACGAAAAATTCAAATTACAGTTCATTGATTTGAATGAAGTTATAGTTCAAATTTATGTATGGATTTGAAATAAAATATTTATAGATACAAAATACAAAGCATTTAATAAATCACTGTATTTTGTATTTCGAAGCATTTATCCAAGCAATTTATTTTAGAGCACAAGTGCCATGTATCAAGTGGATTTATAGTTCAAAACTATCAATTTAAAATAAAGTAATATTTATATGAAGGAACATACGAGTAAGGCGTACTTTATAAGAAGTGTCAGTTTTACCTTAAACTGTCCCTCAGTAGTATTTTTGCGCAGGTAATTCGCAAGTTACCAAAATCTCCACTTGTTATAATGCAGTTATTTTGTTTCCTACAAGAAAAATCGCAATGTTTTCTACCACAAATACTATTAAAAATGCCTTCCCGAGCGATTTGAAGGAGAGATTTTTATTGTATTCCAGATCTGCGAAAAGAAAAATAGATAAAAACTGAGAGTAAATGTATTTAGCTCAGTTGGTATATTTTTCTGTCAATTTGAAAATTAGTTTTTCTTAAGTCACAGTTTTAGATGCGAATATATTTTTAAATTATTAATTCACTTCTCGGGTATCTAATGACTTGCGTTTATTTCTTACAACCTTGCTTTTATTTTCTAATATTTTTCAATTACGTGTTTATTTTCCCTTTTTTTTAAATAATTCTTACAGTTAAGGGTTAATTGATATAGTCCTAATATTTTTTTCATATTTCTTATCAGAAATGGTTTTTAAGCACTACCTTTATAAAATTTAGAGAAATTAATTACTCTTTAAATAATCTTAGTTATTTTAAATCTATCACATTAAAAAAATCCCGTAATTTAAACAAATTACATAAAGGATATTAATCACAAGATTGCTTGACTATATCTGCAAGTCGTATTAAATTAATTCTATAAATTAAAATAAACCTCAATTAAAATAGTCAAACTTCTCAACATGTTCTTAATCTGTTTTAGTTAGTCGCTCTATTTAAATTAAGATCAGCATTTCTTATAATGAAGATTAAAAGCTCTGTTTTTTTTTTCTCCCTTTTCTTAATTATATTACATTTCAAAAATATTCAGAAAATTTTAGGGAAAAAAGAAATGAAAATTGTCACCCATAGTTAAATTGATGTTTCGCCCAACTAAGTAAATAAAGAAAAATAAGGCTAATGAGCAGAGTTCATAGATTTTTAGGGTAATGAAGGGAGAAGCAGGCATTGTAATTAATATTCAGTTATCGATCGAAA
The DNA here is from genome assembly GCF_043381705.1 of Parasteatoda tepidariorum. Classification (NCBI taxonomy): domain Eukaryota; kingdom Metazoa; phylum Arthropoda; class Arachnida; order Araneae; family Theridiidae; genus Parasteatoda; species Parasteatoda tepidariorum. Next base: position 41,506,939 of record NC_092208.1, on the reverse strand, counting down.
ACAATTCCATGTTTGCTCATTAGTCCGAAAAGAATCCAATTTGGACTCTTCACGATATTGCCTTTTTTTTTAATAAATAAAAAAATGCAGTTGTGAGAAAAATCCCAGCATTCTTATAAGTTGATTTATAATTTACTTAAATAGTGCGTAATCAATATCACATAGTACGATATCATATATATTTTATACATTAGCAGCTCGGCGCTGTCGCAATTTAAGAATTTCATATCTGATACTTTTTCTTCGGTTTCATTGTTTTGGTATCTTAAATACTATTTTATTACCACGTTTATATTAACTTGCCTTCGTGTATGTCTGTTCGGGTGGAATTTTGTAATCGATTTTGAACTAACTTCCCGACTAGCTACAGACTTCAAATTCGGCACACAGTTCAGAATTGGATGACAATGCATGAAAATGAAGAGAAAAAAAGACATACAAAGTAAAATAAAATTAAATGAAGAAAAATTATAGTATTTTCACGATTGTCTTTTGTTGTCGATTCGATTATTTCAAATTAATGTCACACGTCAGTTGAAAAGTTTTGTGTACAGTGAGTGAAAAAATTGAGATTTTGGAAGTGAGTACAAAAAAAAATTAAAATAAAAAATATTTTTAAAAACCACGTTTTTGTAGTGGAGAATAATAATTAAAAAATAAAAATTCGAAAAACGAAAAACGTGGGGCACATGAAATACATAACAGTACATATACACATACACATTTTCTTACTCATACACATGCACAGTCACATACACATTCACATGCATATACCCAAACATATTCCACATACACTTCCAGATACAATTACAGATATACATACGCATATTCTTCTTATGAGCACACATTCACACACTAATATAACATTACTGTTATATATTTCAAGCGCCCCACGTTTTTCGAATTTTTATTTTTTAATTATTATTCTCCACTACAAAAACGTGGTTTTTAAAAATATTACTTTTTATTTTGAATTTATATATACATATCAAAATACAGAGAAAACATGGAGATAAAAGGCTTATGAAAAAAGAAAAATTCTTAAAATAAAATATTTTTAAGTATTTAAAAAGGCGTATTTACTAAAAAAAAAATAATGAACCAATTTTAGAGTTTATTAAACAAGATAAAATTAATTCTATTGCGACTTTTGATTTCCGGGCTCTCTTCAATAGCATTCCCCTTTCCAAACTTTTTATTATTTTATTTCCAGTGCCCACTTGTGTTAACATTTCGCCAAATCAGATATTTACAGGGCTGATTTGTTGGCGAACTTTTTAAAGGGCACCATATTAGGTGAGCCAACGTTGTTCCCACAGTAAGGACAGTTAGTACAGAGAATGAAAGAACATCCATGCCTTGCCCGGCATTCGAACCAGAACCTTTCTGTTGCAAGGCCATTTCCTTAACCCCTACACAGTTCAGTCGGCCTTTTCTAAACTGAAAGATGTTCTTTTGAGTCATTACTATGATTATGAAAACATCATTAATGGCGGGGAAATTCTATTGATTATTTGTCTTTTTAATAATTATCTTACAATGGAAAACATATTTTTATTCAAATTGATGGAATACCATAAGAATCTAATTTTTCATCTCTCTTAGCTTACTTATTTTTACACTATGAAAAAAATTATACTCTTAATATTAAATTTGTTTTTAGATTTATTGATTTAATTATCTTTAATTTTAAAAATTATACAATTTTGTTAAATAATGTTTACCCGAGGAATTCATCTAGTTTCGTAATTATGATGATAATATTCATTTTAATTTTTTGGATTTCAGTATTAGAGAAAATTTTTGCATCATTGATTTATACGATAAAAGAAATGATTTTAAATTTTAATCTAACTAAACTAATTAAATGGAATTCAATTGTTTCTAACAGCATTTATTTAAGTACCACTTTTAATTAAATGAATAGAATTAAAAGAATATGTAGTAATGTTTATTTATCCAAAAAACAAATAGACAATCTCTTTCAAAATTTGATTTAAAAAACAATGGATGCCCAACTGATGTAATTAGGTTCTACATAAAATCATTGAATTAATTGTAATAAATTTACTAAAACATTTCCTTGTTAACTTAATTTATATTTTTACCATGTGCAAATCCAATTCGGGCAAATTTGTGACTTAAAATCAGTGCAAACCGGGCAACCGGGAAACTATCAAATCCAACGTGTTTCAGTTCTGCAATAAGAAAGAACACATTGAAAAAAGATATCACTCTATTTGCGCTTCAGTTTTCGTATTTTGTGGTCGGGCAAACTTGTTACGAAAATATTTTAAATCATTTTCGAGAGATATCGGTACGTGTAAGCTCATTTGAATTCGCTACTAGCTTTATATATTACATTTTGTATTTTATTCTGTGTTTTTCTTCCATTTTCTATTTTTTGTTTGATTTGTTTTATCTCGTAGTTTTTACTTAATTTGTTCTATTTTTGTTTCAATCTCTTTGATTGCTCCTCACACTATTGTACTGATGCAATTAACTTGGGCTATATTAATACAATATTAGAATGTTCATTATTTTTGTTTTCCAGCTTTTTAATGTTAGTTTTTTTTTCTAATGCAAAAGAATTTTTAAATATTTAAACATATTTCATTTTAATTATTTTTTTCTCTTTTCATAAATCTTTTATACTTTTTGCACATTTTCCCTGTATTTTTGATATATTTTAAGAGTTTTATATACTTGCAGCTTATGCTTGCAATCTGAGTTTCATTTTAAGTATTTCACTGTGATGTGTTGCCATTTGAAAAATTCAAAAGCTGTAACAGTGACCATATGAGCTGAAAGCAACGTGCTGACGCTGCCACACTTAAATCTTTTACATTTAATTTGCGATAAAATCAAAAAAAACATTAATTTATTTGAAATTATTGCAAAATTAGTTACTAGTTTGAAAGCCCCCCCCCCAAAAAAAAAACAGTTTGATATCTATTCTCCGAGTGATTTTCAAGGGAAATAAAAAAAAAGATGAAAAATTTAAGTTGCTATTTTAGAATGAAATGGCTGTAGGTTGGACGTTCTAATGGGTGCTAAAATAATACTGCGTCCATTAAATAGAAAACAGAACTTTAGGTATCGGTCGTTATAATGGTATGGTTGTCGTAAAGGAGAGTCGTATTAATAAGTCTCTAGACCAGCGGTTCCCAAATGGTGTTCCATGAAACTCTAGGGTTCCGTTATGGTCTCAGTGGTTCCCTAATGGTGTTCCATGGAAATCTAGGGTTCCGTTATGGTCGCAGTGGTGGCGAGAGTTAGAACATTTTTTAACAGTTACCATTATCGAAACTTACCACTAAAATTATATATTTGATTGATTATCTATTATTTGTTTAATATTTCCATTATTTTATATAAAATTATTAAATTAAAGTGCTTGTGAAAAAAGTAAAATTAAAAATTTATTTTCTTATAACACTAAATTGAATGAATAATGAAAAGAACATGAATTTAGGAAAAATCACATCAGTATTTAGCATGAAATACAAATAACAATGTAAACAACAATTCGTAACCTTTCTCGACATTTATTTCTGCCATTTTTCAATTTTACTTCAACGGCCACAAAACCATATTTTAGCTCATTCCTTTTGAGTTTAAGTATGCATTGAAATCAAATTATGAACTGGACCAGATGCCGCTCCAGATCTGTAAATTCAACTTTCTGACAATAAACTTCAATTTAGAGACTAGTATTCAATGAAACATGATGAAAAAAATTTTATACGTTAAATATTTTCGAAATAATTTATAAAATTGCAAGCATCGACAAACAAATTAATCGTTGTTCTTTGATTTGGTTATTTTTATTTAAAGCTTTTTCTCGAAAAAAGCCATAGTTTAAGTACTTTAAACTTAAAGCAATGCGATAATTTTAAACTGGAGTTAAGTTTTCAAACATTAAAACATAGACCACAAACGCTTTTTATTTTCACAAAACAGGGGCTTTTCTCCATATTGACGTTTGCGCCATTTTCAAAAAAAGCTCTTTAGAAAAGTTAAACTTGACCTAACAGCCATGCGCAACAGTAGAAACCACACAGCAGTTAAAAAAATAGCGTATTATTCGCAAAAAGGCATTTTATATTGCGTCGGAGCTTTGGAAAAACAGCCTTAATGCGGATTACTGCTGGAAATTTTCTTAAATGCATGCATTATTTTTATAATTCATTCATTTTGTTATTAGATATAACATAGTTATGAAATTTCTTTCTTCACAAGCATTTCAATTAAATACTTTCATATAAACGGAAATAATAAATTAATGGATTATTAGCTGGATATAAATTTAATTACTGGTTTCGGAAAATCATTAACTGATAAAAAAATTCTTACTCTCGGAACCGCTGTTCTAGACCAGTTCTTACAAATTGGCGGCCTGCGGGCCGCATCCAGGCCTTTTTTGCAGCCTGCGAACTAAAATATATTAGTTGTCATTTTCTTGCAGATAATTTTCGTAAAAAATCTATATTGTTTTAAATTACTTTTCTCGTTAAAGAAAAACCTAATTTCTTCCTTTCAGTGAAATTTAACATACCAACGGTGCGAAAAAATTTATTAATCAGGTTTTGCATTCAAGAAAATATTTATTCAAATACAAAAATAATTGTGTATGTTGCTCTTTTTTATTTAGTTTTTTTTGTATTCTGTGAATATAATTCAGCATGTGCATATCAGAAATTTTCTCGAAGAAATTCTCCGATTTAACTTTTTGAAACCACTCATTTTGGACGAAATTATTTACATCTGTATATTTTAAATTCAAAATGTAAATATCTATTCTCTGGTAGTTGCAGCAGCCAAACCTCAATTCTCTCAAAGAACATTTTGTGTGCTTCCATGTTAGTTTTAATACCAACCTTTTTAAAGTTTTATATCTTAACAATTAGATATCTGTTGCTCATTAATTGTTTCATACACAGATGAACATTAAAGTTATTGTACCCAGAATTTTTTAATATTCAATAATCGCTTCTACTATAAAAATCTACTTATTTTGATTTGTAATTCAATACTTTTGTTTTGTACAACTTGATAAAAATCTGACAGTAATCTTTAATGTTCTTTCAAACATAAAAGGGTCTTATATTAAATTTTGATAAAGTTAAGGCCCGCCATTTGAATGGTGTTTTTAATTGTGGCCTCCTGCCTCATATAAGTTGGATACCCCTGCTCTAGACTATAATACAAAAGTTGATCCCCTTCTCTTTAACGGTATGCTCCCGTATAAAATATGTTTAACAATCACCGATGAACGCAATAAAAATAGAACGCAATAAATACTAGGAAATACCTTTCAAGATTTATGTTTATTTAAAAATAACAAAACATAAACGAGCAATGAAAAAAAAACTCAATGATTATATTGCTTAATGATAATATAATGAGTTTTAATAGAATTTCTTTGTATTTGTAAATATTGTTTCAATTTTGCTTAAAAGAAAACATCGTTTTACAAATAATTACATTATAAGAGGCAAAGGAAAAAAAACCCTAACGGCGGTTGCTGTTTTAAATTGTGACAAGAACAACAAGGCATTTTCTTTTAGTGCAAAACAAGAGGTCTTTAGAATTGGAAACCGATAGCTCATTGTTTGTACTTGCATAACAAAAGAGAAATCCGATAATCAAATTGAATACTAGCACACAATCTAATTACGTGTTCGAGTCTTGCTAAGTAAACAAATTTATCTTTTATCATACGTGGTATTTCTCTTTCCAATTGAAATGGCGGTTATTGATTTTGCCCTTTTCTTTGTTTCTACAACAATTCTCGGATAAACAAATCAAAGCATACTTGCATAAATCATTGCTCGTTATATTTTATTAAAACTTCTAAAATTTTGCCAAATGTATAAGAAAATGTAATTTAGAAGTAGGAATATAAAAAATTATGATTTAAAATTTTTTAAGGTCACGAGTTTATAAATATGAACATTTGTTTGAACACCACGGTTTATTATATTTCGGTAAATGTTTAGCAATAGGTAACAAATTTCTAACTAAAGACGATAAGAGGTAAAACAACTATTTGTGTTGCAAAAAAAATCGTTACAAATGAAATAAGAAAAGATCTTTCACAAAAGTGAAAAACAGTTGACCGTCAAAAACTGAATTCCAAATCACCTTTACTCAGATTGGAACCAAATTTTAAATTAATTTTGAAAAGTTTTCAAATTCTAGATCACGTCGACAAAAGACTACGTTTTTGCAAATTACATTTCCTTTTCTCCAATTTTTTTAAAAAAAATTTCAAGAAACATTTTTTCCATTCTTCTCTTTTGTTGAAACGTTTCATATTAAAGTCGAACATTGAAATCACTATCGAATAAGTCAAAACAAAGATTTCAGCATTACGATTTTTAGGTTTTACAAGCCATAGAATTCTCTGCCATGTAGAGAGTAGAACAAGAAATTCCTTAAAAAAAAAGAGAAAAATGTAGAATTCTCTGTTATGACTGAGGTTTTACAAGCCACAGAATTCCTTATCAAGCAGAGAGTAGAACAAAAAATTCCTTAACAAAAGAGACAAATGTATAACTCTCCTTTTGAATTTTAGATTTTACAAGCCATAGAATTCACTATCATGTAGAGAGTAGAACAAGGAATTGGCTAGCAAGGGAGCAAAACGTAAAATTCTTCATTATGGATTTTAGGTTTCACAAGCCATAGAATTCACTATCATGTAGAGAGTAGATCAAGGAATTGGCTAGCAAGGGAACATAACGTAAAATTCTTCATTGTGAATTTTAGGTTTTACAAGCCATAGAATTCACTATCATGTAGAGATTAGAACAAGGAATTAGCTAGCAAGGAAGCAAAACGTTAAACTCTTTATTATGAATTTTAGGTTTCACACGCCATAGAATTCACTATCAAGTAAATAGAGAAAATAATTAACGACTAAATGTAAAAAGTTAAGCATTATAATTTTTAGGTTTTACAAACCATGGAGTTTAATATCAAGTTGAACATGAAACTCGTGAGGTAACAAATAAATCGAAAATTTAAAACGTTATGGATTTTGGATTTACAAGGCTAGTTCTAACGTCTACCACCTAAATTAAAGAAAGAAAAAAAAATTTAAATCTCCTTTTATTAAACAAATTTAAACTTAATTGTTTGCTCGAACTTCAGTATGAAACCACCAAACAGTTTTAACTTTGGCTTCAATTTTAATAGTTTACACCAAATTGATTCATCGAATTCCATTCAAAATAATTATTTACTTAACAGTATTAAAACGACCGACAAATTTCATTAAAATATCCAAACATGGTGTTGACACAAAATTCTGATGTTTAAACTCGAAGCTTCCATATTTATAAAGCACACAGATATAAAAGCGCCAGGCCTTTTGCTGGGTTGAAAGCGGTCATTAGAAATAATTAGCATGCTTTTCATGGCGCATATTTGAAAGGGGTGTCAGCTACAGAGCCACGGTTACAGACGACTGTGGTAGTTTCGCCCTCTTCGCCACAGTTGATGACTTTAAAATTCTATATGCGTTTGACTATCCACAAATGATTAGTTTTAGATTCCTTGATGAAAATTTGCATGAATAAACGCCCACTCGCCATACTCCACTGAATCCCCCTCACTAAATTAAAATGACTTGGAATTAGTAGAATAAATTGAAATTTAATTCTGTATTGATTAAATTGCGGTAGCAAAACAAAAAAAATATCTAATTAAGTTTTAGGATTATGTCGCGTTTAATAAATAGCAGAAATAATTAATTGCACGAATGATTTTCATTAATTGATGATAATTAATATTTCACACTAAGTATTTGCTTGTACTTGTGGGCTGGGGTGCTAAAAAATTAAGAAAGAAAATATATACATGGATAATCTGTAATGAGCTATTTTGAGGTTTAACTTTTTGGTTTTATTTTATAAATGCTTTTTTAAAGCAAATACTAAATTATACTAGAGTGAAGCTCTTTTTTTTTTAAAAAAAAGGAATAATAAAGCCACTTTAGACTCCTTTTGAGCGAGTTGTTTAAAATTAAGGTACAATGTAAGCATATATGGGAACATTTCTTATAAAGGAAAACAAATAACAGTACAAATACTTGTAGGAAAAAATGTCGAGTAAAAATTAAAATGTTTTGATTTTGAAAAATATAAAGTAAAAAGTACAAGTACTAAAAAAAAAAGCAAGTATTAAAACTGCATAGGAGTCCATGCTGGAATGCGTATGCGGCTAGGGAAGCTTCCCAATTATGCCAAGTTCTCGGAAGCACACGGAAGCACAACAGTTTATAACAGGGAAAACGCCTCTAGCGGCGTATGGCGATATTTCAGGGAAAAGGTTCCAAAGCAAATTTAATCCTGAAGATGTGCTACCAGAAAGTCTTTCAGAAAAGATAGTTTAAACCAACGCTTGATCCAGTAGTTCCCTTGTCTTCCGGTTTGGATTTAATCAATATAATAAAGTTACATAACTTTATTATATATAATAATATATAATAAAGTTCAAAGCTATGGAGTTGAGCCGCGATGGCTCAAGGGATAGAGTTTTCGCCGTCCAATGAGGTGATCCGGGTTCAAATCCCAGCGATGGCTGGTCGATACGAATCCGCATCCAGCTTGCACCGACCACAGTGCTGACGTGAAATATTCTCATTGGAAGACAGATCATGGGTTAGAGTACCTTTGACGTTAGGCTAACCGTGGGAGGTTTTCGTGGTATTCCTCTCCATGTAACGCAAATGAGGGTTAGTCCCATCAAAAAGTCCTCAACGAAGGCAAAATTCTCCCAATACTTGATCCAGGAGTTTCCTTGTCTTCTGGATTGGTTTCAAAATTACAAGGCTACGGAGTTGAACATTAGTAGTCGTAACCCTAAAAATTGGGTCGGCTGTTCAACGACGGTTATAAAATAAACGGGAATAGAGTTGCAGAGCGATAGTCGTAAACGAGAAAAATGGGTCGGTTGTTAAACAATGGCTATAAAACAATATGTTATGCCAATGAGATATATAAAAAAAGGCTTCATTTGACTATTTTAATTTTTTATACAATTTTCTGCGTGGCTTATTTAGTTAGTAAAAATAAGAGACTAAAAGATAAAATAATTGATGGATTAATATACTTTTAACCATGCAAATTTCCTTTACTTCTCAAAGCGTTAGTAAAGAGCTTAAATGCACGAAAGTTTCTGGAGATAATTTTTCTCTTTCAAAAAAGTTAACACCAGAATAATCGCACCTTGTTAATGCGTGAATAAGTTGCATTAATCAAACTAATATTCAAAACTACAAGAGAGCTTTTACGGGAATATTTTTTTTACGTTAGTTTCAGTAGAATTCTTATAAAGTATTTAGTTTTTTGACAATTAGAAACTAGTATAATGTAGAAAAGAAAAGAATTCCACATAGTAAAAATAAAGTTACGCAAAAAATCTGAACTTTTCAAGTAAAAAAAAAATTAACTTATTTCTAACTTAAGCCACTAATTTATTTCTACATTTATAAAGGAAATGTAGAACTTCTAGAATAATTCTACATTTTCTTTATAAAGTTCTGGATAAAGCTGCAATAACATTTTTTTGATAGTAGTCGTTTGAAAACGCAGAAACATATAAGAGGCATATTTTTCCGACATATAAGAGAATCATTTGGAGCTGCTTTTAAACACTTATTTAATTTTTGGTAAGGTTCAAAAAAATTTTACAGAAATTTTTATATGAAATTAATATAAATGCATTTGAGTATAACATACGATGGTTTTATTAAAAATATTAACTAAATAAATGTTATAAAATGAATTTAAAATTTTTCAAACTTACTACCAGTGCTGCTAACTTTCCAAATATTTTGGAAAAATTCCTTCTAGGGGTAGTTAAGGTTTAAAAAACTGTTATTTATTTAAAAGCTATTTTACACATGACTGCATGTAAATAATTCAGAAGTTTATATTAAATGACACTTTGTCTCAGTTCTTTCGTAGTGATAGGCTTTTAAGGAGGCCTTTAATTTTTAAATTTCTGCATCTCTATAAAATATTTTGCGTAGAAGCGTAGTAACGTGAGATTTCTCTAAAAAACAGTTTAAGAAAACAAAAAATTAACAGGATAAAGGAAATTTAAATAAAAAAGAAATTCAAAAATTCAAAAAATTAACAACGAAAAGATAATCTCGTTCTTCACTCACACGACAATATCTATATTCACAAAAAATAGTGCTTTTCGATTTTGTATAAATATAGCCAAAGTATAATATGTGAATACAACAGTTTGTAATACTTACTAAACTAAGTTAATAAAACGGAAATAAGCTTAGAATTTTTTTTTATTTGTTTTATGGCGAGTTCTGACTGCAGTACTGAAGCGCGTTTCATTTGTTAGTTACCAAGAATAGGCCCCAAAAATGGATGTGCGCAAGGTAATATTATATTGGATAATTTGAAGAAGTTTATAATTAATAAGGTTGATATTTAATTATACAATTTTAATGATTTTAGAAAAATTCTTAATGTTTACTTAAAAAAGTCTTATTCTGTAGTTTTTTCCATGTTTTCTCGATATTTTGAGCATATTATTCTTGCAAACTATAATTTAGTCGGAAGTTAAACAATTTTAATGATTAATAAATGAGTTGGTAGCTTATAGCTGTTTAATTTAAAAATTAAAGCTTAAGGATTTAAATTAAATATAACAATCGCTTTCAACACAATGGAAAAATGTTCGCAACTATTATATTAACTCAGTCTTTTTTGAAAATAAAGCGGAACAGGATTTTAAACCACAGAAAATAAACTTAAAATTGTGTAAAAAAAATAAGAAGAAAAAACGAGAAACAGCAACAGGAATAAAATGAGAGAAAACAGGAAAAAGAGGCTTTTTAAGAATGTAAATGTTTGTTTCAAACTGCATAGCAGTAAATGTTATTAGTTAAATAAATCAGGGCAAAACAAAACTTTAATTTACTTAAAAGGGGAAAATATTTCTACAAGGAGTACTTTCTGTTCATTACCAGCCATTTTAAAAACAATTACAATTCTTTCTTATGCAATTAGAGTAATAATTTGAAGCTTCCGAATCTTTGGAATCCATCCAAAAAGAAAAAACTTTTCTGAAAAACAATAATAGTTTTTTTCTCTTAAAAAAAAGGAAAAAACACTTTTATCGAATAAATGAGATTTTAAGTTTGGAACAGAGCCAAATGGAAAGTGCTTTTGATGATTATTAAGCCTTTTTCGATTTCAAAATTATAAAAATGATGCTAGAATCGATGGGAATAAAGTTTTAAAAGTGTAAGATAGAAAAGTTCTAGCTTCTAGATTGTTCCATCACTGAAGACTTCGCCTCAAAAAATAGCGATGAAAATAGCGATAAGAAGAACAAAAAAGAAAATGTGAAATATAAGTTTTACAAAAATTTATAATATCAAGCCATTTTTTACGCTGAAATTTAATAAAGATACTCAAACAATTCTCAAGAATAACAATTGCAAAGATAACTTGAATCCACCGAAAGAATTGTACTATAAAAATTGTCGATTTATGTCATATTTTTTAGGAAACTCAAAAATCGTTAGAAAAATAAACACTCATTTTAACAAACGACCAGTCTTAGAAATCGTTTTATAACTTTTTATTTTCAAAAAAATAAATAAAAAAAACTACCGCGTGCTTATCAGCATTATTGATTTCAACTTGAAATCGCAAATATCAAGTGTATTATTTGCTTAACATTTTCTACTATAGTAATAAAAAATTAAAAGAACGCGTCGCTTCGTTGAAAAATATTACTTTTCTATGATTTCAAACTTTTATTTTTCTTAAAAATTATCCTTAAAATATTTATATTGCTTGTTAGGCTAAAATTCGAGGAGCTTAATTTTTAAGATATAAATTTTGAGACAAAATTATCTTATGTTTGAAGTCAAAAGTTGCTCTGATAACTCAAAAAACTTTTTAATATAATTTTCTTTTAATCTCTTTAACAAAGGAAAGAAACTCCAGCCAATAAAAACTTCACAAAAAAGGTATACTTTTTGAATAAGAAGGAAAATATTAAGTTAAATCAAGGTGCAGATAAATTCACAGTCAAACACACTTGCGCTAATTGGTGCAAAAGTGCAAACATTAATCGAAATTGAAAGTTTTTGTTTTTAAATTTTATATTCAATGATTATTATTAATTATTCAACGATTATTAGAGACGAAAGCATTCTAATACACTATAGCATTTACAGTGGTCATGAATTAACCCTTTCTAAGGCCGTGGTAAGTATACTTACCACCGATTTTTAAGGACCACAGTGAACTTTCTTTTTATCACTTTTGATTTAGGTTTCCATTTGTTAATAACTTCAGCTTTCTTGAATTGCGTTTGAATAAAATTGGGAGATCAAGAAAACGTATAAAAGTATAAGTTTGTAGCATTTATAAAATTTATTTTATAAATAACCAAAAATAAAAGTCAATTAGATCCTAATAGGCCGTGGTAAATATCTTATCACCAAAAAAAAAAGCCATTAAAATTTAGATGAATTTTTTATAAGCTAAATGAATTTTTTTTCTTATATCAGTTACTATTCTTATATAAATTTCAATTCCAAAAATACTCTTTATCTTTACCATAATAATGACATAAGTAAATGGCACATTAAAGGGTTAGCAATAAAATAAGCAACTGTTTTTGGTATTTCATCAACAAACTGATAAGCTCATTTAAATACAGGGTTTTCCGTAAAAACAATCTTTTATATATGTTTACAATCTTTGCTAGAAAATGAAGGAAAAACTAGAGGTTCGCCAACTTGTATTTAAGCGTGGGAAAAAATTCTAAATATTGCAAAAGTCGAACTAAAGAAGTATTGGTTCCTAAGAAATCGAACTTCAAGAAAGCTTTATTTTCAAAATCCGATTTCGCAGGAAATATTCGATAGATATCATTCAAGTTTTGTATTTTGACATAAAATTATATTCGTTTAAATTATGTAAAAAATTGTATACCTTATAATTAAAATTTTGTAATTTACTACTATTTTTTACAAATTTTTTGTCTTGTAATTTACTACTTACTTTATTTCAGGCAGAAACTTGAAAGAGCTTCTCACAATCATTTTAACCTGTCTCTGTTTCCTACAGCAATTAGACAAGATTCAAAGTTCTATTCATCCCGCCTTTCTCAATTGTGATTCGTCAGATTTCGATATGTTTTTGTCTTTCCATCATAATTAATTACTTAAATATTAGCTTACGATTTCTAATGTAAACACGTTTTTTCCTTCATACTTAACAAGTATTTTAAAAATAGACATTAAGGGTAATCTTTTCGGAACATCCTACATACGTTTGAATGATTTTAATGAAGTGGCGCTCAAAACAAATTTAATTTAAAATGTTGATGCGTTGTTTTACAATAATTGTAAATGATTATTAAAAATTTCTGGTTCTTAGACGGCCGAATCGCAATTTGTAATGCTTATACCTCACATTAAAAGAATCGTAAGTCAATGGTTCCCAAATGGTGTTCCGAGGAACCCTAGTTTCGTAGAGTTAAAAATTAGTTCCGAGAGTTACGAGTTCCTTTTTTTAGCCAGTAATTATTTTGAAATTTTTAATTATAAATGAACTAATCAATAATTCATTATCTATTTAATATTTAAGTTGTATTTATGGAATTAATGAAAATAAAAATGTTAATGTAAAAGAAATATCGAATTTTTAAAAAAATTAAATTATGATAATATATTGAATTAATTATAAAAAGGAGTTCATTAATTTTCATCCGGCTTTTAAATCAAAACAAAATAACTAAATTCGCAAATAAAGAAATATATTTTCCGAAAAATCATTTTCAACATTTATACTTATTCTTTTTTGTTATCCTTTTAAAGAAAGTCCTAATTATTTTTTTTATAGTTTTCAGTTTTAAAAAAAATAAGATAAGAATTCGTGTCTCATTTAATTTAACGCATCAAAAAAGTAAGCCATTTAGATTATACTTTAGCACGTGTAAATTCAACCCTTTTATCGAAATTTTATGATTACTTGTTATTATTTAAGGTATCAGAGTAGTTTCGACAAGTTTTTTTTTAAAAATAATATATAATTTAAAAAAGAACTTGTTTGTTTTATTATGTGTAAAAAATTATAAAACTGGTAGAAATGAACGTTACTATTATTTTTTAATTTCCTTTTTTAGGTTAATATTATGCATTTTTTCTATCGCTTAAAACAAAAATTCCTTTGATGATCTTATTTAAAAGGCTATCAACTAAGTTTTGAACTATTGTCTTAAAAGTGCATAGACTATTGAGTTAAAGATCAATGTAGATAAATGCAAATTTTTAAAAAGTTTCGCACTTGTATTTGTGAAAAAACATGCATAAAAAAGAAATTCTGCATTTTTCTCTTAGTCTGCAGTTCAAAACATGTGGGCTATAATTATAAATACTCATTAAAAATTTTAGACAATTATTTTAAAAATGATGCGAGATATCGTGTTTAAAGTGGTGTAAAATGTGAAAAAAATCTGATTGAGAAAAATACATTTAAACACTTAAAATCATTTTTCTATCCATTATTATCACCTTACACTAAAACTACTTTAACTTTGCAAATATTTGAAGTATAAACAAAAATAAAGTATTTTTAGAAAGATAAGAGAGCTTTCCAAATTTATAATACACTTAATTTCGAAAATGTTGCCTAAAATTATGTTTTTGCGCTGTCAGATAGATACTTTAAACATTATAGAATCTACGTTAGCTCAATATTTAGATAAAGTATTTATGAATAATAATCGTAGTGAATTAAGTTAAATAATGCCTGTATAAGATTTAAGACCTTCAATTTGTCTGCGTAGTAAGACTAAAACCTCGTTACGTATTAGCTATAATAATTTCTTAAGTAAAGCATTTATATTAATACTAAATATAAAAAAATTTATAGGACCCATGACATTACAACGTAAAATTTAGAACATTTTAACCTTACAATATTTCCGTCATAAATTTATCTTCCAGAAATGATAACGGATATATAAACATACTAACTATTAAATTACCAGAAATATTAATATCAAATATATAGCATAACCATACGTAAAATAATATTGGCACTCTCAAAGTACAGATTGCAGTAAGGATTAATTAATACTTCAAATATTTCAGCGAATAATTCCGTTCAAACGACCCTGAAAGAGATGTTTAAAATAATTGGTTCGATGATTTTCACGATTAATCGATTCACTGTACATATGAAATCATAAGGTTTGATTGCACTAACATAGCCAGCCTCTTTCATTTTCAACACTCACCACATCTGAATACATTAGGGCTATATATATATATATAATCTTTGTAATATCTAAATAATTACAAAGAAACATAGATTTATATTGAACAGATACAATTATATATTTGATTCTTATTAATGTTAAAAGTAAAGAAAAAGAAACTTTTTATGCTGGGAAAAATAATATCAAATAAAATAACAGCTAGATTTATGCAAACATTGATAAAAAAAATTAAGCGGTATAACGTTTATTTATATAGGTACCATAAGGTATCGAAGGTATCATTATATAGGTTATCAGTATACTATAAATATAGGGAATGATTAGGTATCTTTTCATAAATGTATTTTAATAAATAAAAAAAATTAGTTATTTACATGAATGATCGAGAAATTTTTATAAATTAGCCATTTTTGTACAGATTAAGATTTGCGTAGAGATTACTAACAGTTCACCACATTATACTGTTATATAAACTTGGAAAATGAAAATATCGAAGATAATAAACTATCTTATTATATGAATTTATGTATACAAATAATGTCACTATGTCGTGTTGGCTCAGGGGACAGAGCGCTCTCCACCCAAAGAGGTGACCCAGGTTCGAATTCCAGCAAGGTAGGTTTCCGTGGTTTTCCTCTGAATGTAACGCAAATGCAGGTTAGTTTCATCAAAAAGTCTTCCTCGGACGGACATTTCTCTTAATGCTTCTTCTAAGTGTTCCCATGTCTTCTGGATTGGGTTCAAAATTATAAGGCTAAGCAGTTAAGAATTAGTAGTCGCAAACTCAAAATTGGGTTGGTTGTTCAACGACGGTTATAAAATAAAAAATATGTTAATTGAGAAAAATAAAACTGATATAATTATTTTTTCTTTTAAAACTAAAGTCTAAATTAAGAATTGAATACCAGACGCTTAAGATCTAAGTACTTTAGTTTATAGGATCTACAAGACCAAAGAGAAAAAGTTTATAATATTGATAAACAATATACGTACCGTAAGGTGGAGAGGGTTATTTAGGGTCAATTTTGAAGGTAATTTTTAGATTTATTGCTTAAAATTCGATTTCCCAAAAACGATTTCGCTCACTCGTACACCATAAATAAATTTATTTTAAATACTCCACGCCAAAAATGGCGGCAACTATGTACTAAAATTGTTTACTTCGAAATATTAAAGACAAACTATAAAAATTTTAACATTCCCAAATTATTGCATTAAAAAACAATTGTAAGTCTTCGTCTATAGGAATGATCAGCGATAGTAATGTTATATTTTTTATAAACAACTATTAAGAAGTATCCTTACTTATGGCGGTAAAGAGTCACTAAAAGCATTTTTATGTGAATACTTAAACCTTCTTAAATGCCATCGCGGCCAAATCTGATAAATCATTGAAAGTTCTGGAACATAGAAATCTCATCAACTGTGATTCGATCGATGGAACGATGGCGGATGATCGAATGTAAAGAGGAACTATCCTATTTCAATTCGATATTCCAAAGCAGGGTACGCCAAGAATAGTTACATTATTATTTGAGAGATTTCGCTTTAGTTGAGAGAAAGTCAGAAATGATCCAGTATGAATTTGGAAAGTGACATTTAAAATTTTTGCCGTATAAGTAGGGTGACCAGACGTCCCCGATTTCCGGGGATTGTCCCCGGCGAGGACCTCGTGTCCCCGGTCTGTTTGCGTCCCCGGTTTTGTCCCCGGTTATAAAATTGAAAAATTTTGTGTAAAATATTTGATAAAAATATGTTATATGTAATTTTTATTTTCTCAAAAATTTTCATACAAATTAANCACGATTTTAAAGATATAATTTATGTACTAAATTATAAAAAAAATGTAAACGAAAAAAAATAATATTTTTTAAGATAAATGATCAAAATTTTTTTCCAATTTTTTCTGTCGATAAAATGGGGGGTAGGGGGTAGAGATGAGTGTCCCCGGAATTGCCCGAAAAAATCTGGTCACCCTACGTATAAGTGACTTTTAGGTAGTTCAGATTTTTTCCCCAAGAAAATACAAAAAATACGTCGTTTTATTTTGTTACGTTGTGAAATAAAGAAGTTTCTATTTTATACAAAATTTTGCACATGTTCAGCCGAACAAGTAGCAGAAAATTTAAATTATGTTGAAGCAGCATTCTGTCAAGTCTGATTCTCACACAGAAATAAATTTCGAATTTGCTTTTGTTGCCGAAAGCCATTTTTCGAAAAAAAAAATATATATATTCTTGGTAACATAGTTCGGAAAATTTTTGATTTTAAATCCAGAAAAGTAAAATATGCAATCAAATTGTAACGTACCTTCGTTCTTGGTAAAAAGATTTACCTGGTTTGAATTTTTGATTTCTTGTCATAAAAACAAATAAGTAAACGTTTCAAATTACTTTTGTGAGATGGAGAGAGAGAAAAATCGATGGATTTAACAAATAATCACTACATATCAAAATACAGTTCAAAATAGTGTAGTGCAACAGCAAATGTAATGAGATGTTGAAAACAATTATTCGAACCAACTTTCAGTTTCATTCCTTGAAAGAAGAAATTGTAAATTTTTTAGTGTGTGTGAACTTAGACAATTTATTTTATTGTGTGTTTGATAGATCATTCAAACACTCTTGTTACTTCAATACTATTTTAATAATCTATCCATAACAAATTTTACATAAATAGTAAGAGCTATAGCGATGCTAACAGATCACCACACATAATCAATTCTCTTTCTATAGTATTAACATTATTTTAGAATAACAAAACAGATGCAAGTAAAACACTTCGTTATTTTAAAAACAATATATAATGGATAGATAAAATTAATTGTTTTCAATCATATTGAGGCCCTAAAAGTTATTGAAAAAAGTTCTTATGAAATATTATTGAGAAACAAAACCAGTTTTAGTGATTTTTTTCCAAAACTCCCAATTCTTTGCTATCCCCCAAATTTCTATTCATTTGTTAAATCTAGAAGAAGAGATGGTAGGAACAAATGTGAAAAAAAAAAGAAAAATAAATCATTCCAACATTTTATCAGTATTGCTGGAGAAAATGAATGGCCGCAGGCCAGCGGAACAATAATTTTTTCTGTATCCTTTGGACCAGCAGAAACTCGATTGAGATAGTCCTTATATCGATTTCTCCCATATATCATCGTTTTTATCTTAATAGCTTCCCATCGACAGCTAGCAGTTTTCGGAACAAGAATTTGTGGTTATGTTATGGCTGATACCAACATGTCATAGAGATTCGCAGGAACATTTTTTAAAAGCGATCGAAAAGCTGAACACGCGTCACTAAATTTCCGGAACTCTTGCCTAAGTTTTCTCATGAAGCTCGTTGATTAAAAATTCAACTAAGTGTAGGACGAATCCTTGCAGAATTAAAAGAAACTTTTTAGACGTATTTTGTTTTCTTTATATCAGGTATAAAACTACTAACGATTTATGAAAATAGTAATCATTATTTTGTCTAATTAAAGATTTAAAAAAAAACTTAAAATAAATGTTTTTTTATTACGATTTTATAAAAGCTATATTCAAACTACTTAAAATATTTATACTTTCTGCAATAAGAAGTGCATTGTATGTCCAACAAAAGAAAAAAAAACATTTTTGAATTTGTTGCAATTTCTTTGCTTCAATTACATTTTGATTTTGAAAAACATTACGATATTTTTAACACCCAACTCTACAACAAAATATATAATGTTCACCAAGCAAAACATGCTAACTTTAATCGAGTGTTACAAACTTTCATGCTTAATTTAAAGTATTTATGTAATACGTACTCAAATACCGTGAAAATCAGGTTCGTCATGTTATGAAGTGTTAAACGTTCTTTTTCCATATATTATCTTTTTCTGTTTTGGTGTTTAATTCTGCATTTGCTATGACCTCCATCGATTTTTGTGTTATTAATAAATACGTTTTGAGTTAATTTGCGTTTTTTTATAGAAATTTTTTTTAAAAATAAAAATACACATTTTTCCTACCATTTAATTTTAAAGTAAACTATATTAAAGTTTTTTAAATAATTTATAATTCGAAGTAAATACTCGTGTTTTCGATATTATATATTCGAGTATTATTTATTCTATTTCAATAACTTGCCAAAAAATTATTTACAATTTGATTCTGGCAACAAACAAAAAAAGAATTAGAAACATTTTTTCATCGTCAGCACTTTCAAAATGATCCGATTTATGGTCATAAAAAGCTTAAGATGAACAATGCTTCAAAAGCATTATGGCCGATCGATACAAAGCTGATTATTGAGATAGTTGTTGAGGAAAAAAATGACAAAACAAGTTTTAAAAAACTAAGATATTTTATTAAAATTTCGGAGAAAGAATTATTAGAATTTTATTTATTCTCAAAACAAATACACGTCTGCCTTAAAATAACAATACACTTTTATTCACGAGTTTATACTTAACAAAACTGTAAATAAAAATTTCTTCAATAATTCATGGTTCAAAACAATACTTTCATATTTTCGATATCATACATTCTAGTATTATTTATTCAATTTCAAAAACTACCGAAGTGTGTTGTTTACGATTTCGTATTTTTCCCGTAAAACAAGCAAAATCTTTAGAAACCATTTTCATCGTCAACAGTTTTAAAAAGGTTTGGTGAGCCGATTTATGGCCACAAAGAGCTAAAGATGAACAATGTATCAAAGGCATTATGGTGGATCGATACTAAGTGGATAATAGAGATAGCTCGAAAGAAAAATAATGAGAGAAACTATAACTGGGACACGCATGGGTAAATATGACTGGCTGTTAAAGCGTGTAAAGATATCCTTTTGCTATTTCTTAACATTATCCCATTCGAAACAAAAATAATTTCTACTTTATTACTCTATTTTTCTTTCCTTCAGTTTTGTTTATATTGGGCTCAACGATAAGAAAATTTTTATTCGAGAGAATCTGGTCCAATTCCAAGAAATTAGCTGAAATCTATACTTAGAATAGGAAGAGTTTTGAAAATTTCCTCTTTATTTTTAATATATGAATAATGAAAAATATTATTTATTATATTTTTATTTTATGTATGATTTATTATTTGACATTTTTCTTTTTTGAAAGGTTTCGTATTCCAAATAAATGCTCTAATGAAGTTGATAGTCAATCAAAGGGAAAGTTTGGATCAAAATTAACAGTGATTGATTCGATAAATAATCACGTATCATATAGTAAATAAACTTAAAACAAGTAGTTAATAATAAAAAGACAAGGTTCTAAGTCGTTAAAATGTTAATATTATGGATAGCAATTTAAAGTCTTATTAAAAAAACAGTTATCAAATTTTTTTCTATTATATTTACGAAATATTGGGTAGGTCTAAAAGTTTCGGGAATTCTCTGTATTTTAAGTATTTTTTAAAAAATACAGACCATAAAAATTAAATGCTTAATTAACTCAAAACTAAATTTAGTTTCAAAAAAATTTTAAAAGAGGACATAAAAATATTTGAAAAATATCGAAATTTGATTTTGAATGCCAAAATTTGCTCCCATAAGCAGTGAAAAAAAAAACTGCATATTTTCTTCCTAAAAGATCAAAATTTAGTTTATAATGCGAGGCCATAAATGGAATTTAAACAAATAATAAAATCAATTAGCGTGTCGAAAATATTGAAGCAATCGGATACTTGCTACACGAGAAGAATACTCCTGAAATCAGATGGCTGCGTCTAATCACGTGGGTGTGTATGGCGTGTTAAAGTTACAGCTAGTTACAAAATATGACACATAAACGCACTTTCTTTTCATAACATACCTTTTTTTCAGCGGATTCGACTTTCTGACTCCCAAAATATAAGGGGTCGCCGCAATATGGGAAATATGGTCCCAATAATTTGGTGTGGAAAGTGGTCCAAAGTTTGGACCTTTTAATGTTAATCTTACTTTTTGCGTATTTCATCATATCTCGAGAACTTTCAAAACGATTTGAAAATTGTTTGCACGAAATTGAAAAATTCGTTTATCTAAAGATAATTCCATGCAAAATATAACTTTTAGTAAATATTTATTATTTTTATTATTTTACTTAATAACGGTTGAAGAAGTTTTGAATTGTAAGGTATACAATGCTATACAATGTAAGGTCATTTAAAAAAAAGCAATTTTAAATCGCAAAATCGGTCGAATAATTCCCGAAAAAATTTAAAAAATACGACTTTCTTGAAATTTGATTTCTCAGGAACTATTTGACTGATTTCGCTCAAATTTTGTATTTTCCCATTTAAAATTACATTCTTTAAAAATGTAAAAATTTGTACACTTTACGATTCAAAACTTTAATAAAATGATTAGAAATAATAAATATTTATTAAAAGTTTTTTTTTTCCATGGATAAAAGAAATTTTTAATTTTGCGCAAAAATTTTCAATTCACCTAAAATGTTCTTGAGATATTTTTGGAAACCCAAAAAGTAAAATTCACATTAAGGAGTCCACAATTTGGAAAACTCTCCTGACCAAGCTTTTGGGACCATATTTCCCAGATTGCGGTTACCCCCTATATTCTGGAAATCTGAAGTCCAAATCTATCGGAAATTGAATTCAGAGAAAGTAAAATTTTGTGTCTGGTTTCTTAACTTAAAATATCGTGTGCACTAATTAATTAGCATGTTTGACGTCACCCCTTCAAACCATTAAGATGAAGTTCTAGAACGGAAAGATTTAATTTTTAAATCAACAGTTATTTAGCGTGGCCAGTTTATATATTTATTATTTTTATTTATTTATTTATTTATTATTTTTATTTGTTTATTTTTGTTTATTTTTTAATTTATTTATTATTTTTATTTGTTTATTTATTATTTTATTTGTTTATTTATTTATTATTTTTATTTGTTTATTTATTTATTATTTTTGTTTATTTATTTATTGGCGCACTGTACGTCATTTCTGAAAGATGAACTGCGTGTAACTTATCTTTCCGAAATCACAGTTTAAAGTTTAACTTTTTACATCAGGATTAAAAATAGTCTTCATCTGACTTATATAATTTTTCTTAAAATTTGATTCGTAATATTATCATTCTATCAATTATATTTGAACTTCAGAGAATCTAGTTCTCCCTTCCCCAGAACTGTTGTACACTGAATTTTAGTTCGGCAAAGCGAAAAGAAAAACATGTTTAGGAAGAAAGATACAGAAAGTTTAATATGGACCCTAGTAGCACAATTTATTGAGACAATTTGGAACACTATCTTTATAGATTCAAATTTCTCTGCCACCTTAACTCAGAAGAACCATAAGAAACTATAATTATAAACATTAAGTAATCTCAGATGAAAAATTATTTGCAATTGATATAATGATCTGCAACTTCTACTGCCGTCCTATAGGATTTCTGCTATCAGAATAGTGAAAACTATTTTGTTGATCATAAATAGTTAGTAAAAAGAGCAGTTTTTCAGACTTACGTTACCCTTACGTTTGTATTATCAAACTTTAAGCACTGTAAACAAATGAGATGCATTTTAATGGTTAAAGTACAATTAAATAAGTATCTGCTTTAATATTTAGCTTATTGATATAGCAAGTACCGAGAAAGTAAATGGAAAAAAAAAATTCCTACTCTTTACTTAGTTAAATTTGTTGCTAGAAATTTCCAAGCACTGAAAAAAAAATGTTGCACTTACCATCTTTAAAAATGCATTAATAAATCAAACGGCAATGAATTTATAATTGTTAAAGAATTTCTAAATGTACTTTTTCCCACTTACCTCTCAATAAACTCTATTTTGAATGTTGCTTTCACTACAACTGGTAACAACAAATTTTCGGTACAATAAATCCAAGTAAGAGCACATCTTGTAGCGCCAAAGCATTTATCCAAGTTGATTATTTCATTTATGAGAGATAAAAGAATAAACAACTCCACTCCACTCAGTAAGATAACAGGTGGGAAAAAAATCGTAACAGAGAGAGAAAGTAACTCTCGAAACAAGACCTGCTGCAACACATGATGGGTAACGCAGAAATCCTTTTATTTACTGTTTTCAATCTCGACAGGAAGCCCGATAGTACGTGAGTCCGTTACGGTGAATAATTTATGTATTCTTTCCTCTAGAATAACTGTTCTTATCTGACGAGATGGTCTACTGGATTGTCCATGACCTGCCGCTTAATAAGGTTCTAAATACAGAAGAACAATTCTAAATGATCACCTCGTTTTTATTCCATCTGAAGAATCTGAAATTTGATGTGGGAGAAGCGAATAAAACTGACTCTTAATGGTTAACTACCATATTATGTTAGTTTTATTTTCCTTTACAAATTAAAATAATCAAAATTTCAATAATAAATTATGTCAAGGCTTTTTTCGTGTAGAAAAAAAGGTTTTTTATATTGGTGTCTTTATAGTATTTAACTACAAGGCTCTCGCTTAATATATATATTGTTGGGTTCTTAATAGTTTTAAAATAATAGTTTTCATTACAATATTTAAGTAGTGAATTAGTTAAGTTACATAGGACTCTATGCGCTATAATATCCAAAACAGAACTTTTAACTTAGTTATAATCTATTTTTTTAATATCATACACCTTATTTTTTATGAATTCTTTTCTTTTTATGCATATTACTATGGAACTATGGATATAATATTGCACGATTCACAAAGCTGTTTTATGAATATTTAAGTATTCAGAACATGGAGATAGCCTTAGATAGAGCTCGATTCAGGAATGCCAACTGTTCCGCTTTTTGCAAAATGTTTTAATAAATTGGTAGCGATTCAAAGCAAAAACTTGTAGAATAAGAATAATTACGCCTACTCTTTAAAAGTGTCACTACATGAGAATTGCAATAAAGTTGCATTTCATATGTTACTTTGAATTTTTGATGTGGTAAAAGAAAAGTGGTAAAAATTAACTCGAAAGGAAAAAAATACTAAATGAAAAATAACCTTAATTTCGTTACCACTGGAAAATATTTTTTTACAAAGCGCTGTAAGTTAGCATCCCTGCGTATTAGATCTCAATTATTCAAAATAGTTTTCGAATGGAACTGCCAAATGGAAATATATTTCCAATTTGTTATATTTCTGAGTTAATTTTCAGAATGAATACCATGGGGTTATGTCAGTCTATGCTTTGCACTAAATTCGTTGTGAATGCTTTCAATGGTTAATAAAGGGAACAGAATTAAATTGCACTATAAACTATATATGGTACAAAAAAGGGAAAATAGAAACAAAAAAAGGAGAAAAGATCACAAAAAATTCTGAGAGAGGTTAAACCCATATACATCTATTGTATAAAATGTGAGGTCAGTGAAGAACATCTTTAAGGGATAATTTTTAAACCCTATCTTCATCCATGAATAACTAATCAGGGTGTTCATTTAAATCCTTATTGGAAATGAAAGCCATCTCAATTAAAAAATCCCAACAAGAATAAAACAAGTAAGAACACACTTAAGGCGAGCTGTGGGTTCTTACAGCGATTATTATACTTTCTAAAATAAACAATCATTTTCTGCTACAAAATGTGCGCAAAATTCTTTTTAAAAAATCGTTTACATGAGTTATGTATAAACCATGTAATTACATTTACAGGAAAAAAAACTAGCAACATTAATTTTTTTCCAATTAAACACAGATTTAAAACAAAAGTTGAACCATCTGAAACTCAAGCGAGCTTAATTTGCTACAAATTAGTTGCAACTCATCTCTGATGCACAGTATTGTTTCCTGGACTCTACCGCAAAATATAATATAAAGCAACATTTATAATAACTCTTTTAGAAAATGAACTCAAAGTTTCATCATTGGTCAATCCCTTGTGGGCTCTCACTAATTCCTCGGATCGGACATGATTCACGAGAGAAAATATAATGACCTGGCTAAGCATACATAGTCTAGTATTTGAACTTCACAAACATTTATGTGGAAAAAAACAATAGCAATATAGGTGCACTGCCGTAAGGACCCACCTCCCCCGCGGCTGTCCGCATCTTCTAGTGAGTCGCTCCCCGCTTATATCAGTCTGATATAAATGAATGATAATAATGTAGAAAAAAGGTTGCCAATGGGCTGCGTGTAATGCATTGGCACATTTTCCCGCTTCACTGAAAAAAATGCGCCATTTAAAGGGCAAATTTGCTATTTTAGAGGCAAGAACTTTACTTACGTCGCACTAGAGCTATAAAATGGGCTATTGCCGACGGTCTGGGAAACATTCCTGAGAATGATCCGAAGAGATGCCTTCGAAATTTTGATTCTCTGCAGAGGGGATGGCTCCCTTGCCTTGGTAGTCAGACGACCTGCGAGCACTTTACGGTAGAACAATTAAACGAGTACCAATACCGTGCGCCCTTGGTCCCTATGCAGGCTGATCGAAATGGTCACCCATCCGCTTACTGAGAGCAGCCAGTGATGCTTGACCTCTGTGTTCTACTGGGAACTGTGTCTTTACGATCAGGACTTACCATTTAAAGGGATACTAGTCATTAATAACAATATATTATGAGGGCTATTAATAGCAATAAATGTATTTAAAAAAATCTATTAGAAAACCGGTATATTGCATTTTTACTTTATCCTTTCGCATCTAATTGTAGAAATAGTCTATCTGGGGCCGGGATATTCTGGTTAGTAGGGCACTGGGCCATGTCCAAGAGGTCGGGGGTTCGATCCCTGCTGGCCGAAAAATCTCCGTGTAGTAAATGGTGATTGATGCACGCTAAATCTGTCGAGTCTCAAAGTCCATGTTCCCATAACAAATTATACCTCTGGAGTTTCCTAGTCATCTGGATTGGTCCAAAAGTACAAGGTTACGGAGTTCATTAGTTGTCGTAAATCCAAAATTGGGTCGGCTGTTCAACGACGGTTTTATACATTATATTATATATTATTATATATATATAACAGGGCTACGTCCCTGTTATCATTGTTGTATTCAGCTTTAATAATGCAGTCATAAGCTATAATAAGTTATCAAAAGGTTTATTTAAATGTAGGCTGGAGACTATAACATTTCACATCCGCTCTCCACAAGGGAAGGGGTGGACAAAGTTCCGGATGGTTCCGACAGATCTTACAAGGAATACATGATACAACAAGAGTCGTGCGAAAACCATCAGTCTCGCATTAAATACTTATAGAAATTGAGTAAAAAGGCTCAATCTTGTAACCTTACGCATTAATGAAAATCATTTAATGCTTCCTAATATGGAAGTGAAAGAGGGACAAGATTCTAAAAATAACTCCTCCTTTGAAATATAAATCTAATTATAATTCAATGGTATGTTTTCAGCCTTGAAGTCCCAAAACAGAATTTCTACACCTATTCTTTACCAAAGACATTTAATGAAAACGAAAGAGTTTTAATGTTGTTATTAATACAAAAGTATTTATAATTTTTGTAATAACTATAAAAGATGTTTTGAGAAAAAAAACACGTTCAATGTTAAATCGAGACCTTTTAAAATATGAATTGACGCTGCCTGACCATACTCACTTCAATTAGTGAAGGTCTTGAAATCTTTTTACCAGACCTAACACGTAAATTAATGTTACGCTTATCGTCACTTAAAATTAAATTTACAAAAAGGTTTAAACTGGAATATTTCACAGTCATTTGATTACACGTAATTAGTAATACATTTCCCCATCCGTATTAAATTCGTTATTTACCAACAAAGACATCACACAGTAATTACAATTAATCAAAGGGTTTTTGGAAAGTTAATTTCAGACAAAGATCGTAAATCTAATTTTTGCTGGGAAGAAAGGATTAAATAGAGCAGAACTAACTAAAAACACGCTTAATTGAAAAGAAGTAATGAAATCTTTATCTCCTCCTTCTCATTATCTTTAATAATGTGATAAATTTTCTCAAACATTTACAATAATAAATTTTGTTTTCTTCTATGTCTTAAAAATAAAGTTCAAGATGAGGAAAACGAATAGCCTTCAATTTACCACTGACATGTACGCAAATATCATGTGTTTTTTTAATTAAAACTTTATTTAATGCTCTTTTTATATTAAACCTTCTTTCCCTGAGACAAAATTCTGGATGGTTTTTGTAATAGATCAACATGAACAAGACGGTTACCATCACAAGCATCCATCAAAAAACCATCAAGACTGACCATATCCCCATATTAGGTATTAGAACAACGCGAAGAGAATGGAAAATATTAGCTTTAAAAATTATTTTTCCTTAATAATATATCACATAAAAACTTCTAGTGAAATAAAGTTGGTGATTTAAAGGAAAAAATGAGATATGAGAAAGTATTTCCAAAGGAATTGGTAAAAATAATAATGGCAAGCAAAAAGTCTAATAACTAAAATATTTTCATACTAGCTAATTTTGGAATACGCGACTGACCATATTCCTTAACACCACGACGGACCACGACTTTCTTCAGAAAGTGATAATCTTGTTCCAATTTTGCGTCCAGTAGTTTCAATGGTTTTTAGATTATATTAAACAAATATTTCTTTTTCAAAGAGGAAAACGTTAGCTACGGAAGCATTAAATTGGTATAAATGCATCAAGTTAAAAGTCATAGTTGGATTTGCATTCTATTATGCTTAGATTCCTAGTTTTATTAAATCAAAACATAAATTACTCACGTATACAATTTCCTTAAAACGAGGAAAGAGTATATAGAACATTTTGTTGCACCGATGTACTTCACAAATAGTATATTCTTAATCTTTTACAAGAACGAAATAGTCTTTCATTAAATTAATGGAAAACTCACGTAAAGTTTGCGCGAGCACCATCTTATAACCAGATACAACTTAAACACATTTTAATTGAAATTTAAAGATATTTGCAACACAAAGTTACAAAATTCAATTAATGAGTTAAACTTCAAATAAATGAATGCTTATTTAAACGTTTCTTGAAATAATTAAATATTTGGCGACTGTTATAGAATGGAATACTCTTTACAGAATTTTCATTAAAATTACTAACTAAACAATTAACTAAAATAAAAAATAAGGCCTTATAAATGTATTCGGATACATATGAGCAAATAGGCAAAATTTCATTAAGTTTCTCTAAAGCTCAACATTTTTAAAACTGATTAAATGACAGTTTAAGTTAAAATTTAATAGTTATTAGCTAATGGCTTTCAAATAATTGGTTCGTAAGTCCAATCCCATTTTAAATCATTTTTCCGAATTTAACAATTTAAATGGATTTTCAACTGATATGGAATAATTTATGTAAATGCGCATTTTATGACTTGCATGAGCCTTTTATAGATATACAAAATTAAACTTAAACTATTGTTTTATACATATTTCATTACACCTTATACACACTGAAATTTATCCCTTTGGAATCTTCTAAATATTTCTTTAAAGGAATTATTTGCACCCACTTTTCCACGCAAAATAAAAAAGTTATAATTTAAGATGCTGTACACACTGGCTATATCTGTCATATATATAAATAAATAAATAACAAAGATATTTAATTAGTTGACTTTATAATTCCCAAATCCCTCCAAGCTTGACATCATGTAAGGACGATCATTTAAGAAATCGATAAAATTGGTTAATTAATACTTAACCACTTTAGTTTTAAAAGTTTGTGCAATTTTTCGAACCTAACAATTTTTATAATTTTTTTTTTATCATTCACCATTGCTTATAAATCGTTATAGCATTTCTTCAACTGAATTATTTTATAAGATAACCAGTTATTCCAGGAAGAGCCAATATTAACACGAACTTTTTTTCTATACGATTAAATTTGTCAACTCAATTGTTACGTTCTTGTAATTTATTGTTTAAAAAAAATAACACATTCGTCCTGATCACAGTGTATGTATTATATAAATTTCAATAATTTGGTATTAAATTAGGTGACTGCATATATTAGAACTAAGCTGTTACTCTGCACTAAAAGTTATCAAATTAGTCGGTTACCACTACAATTTTTCTACAGATTATCTAGCCATTGCGTAGATTAACTAGAGTGATCCATTAAAGAACCAAAAAATTGTTTCATTTCTCAAATTAACCAGGTAATTTGAAATCTACCTAGATAATCTGCACATTGCCTACTTGGCACTCGGTAAAGGAAAAATAAGATCTTTGTTAAAACAACAGCAGCGTTTTTGTACGCTTAAATAAACATTTATTTTTTTCCATATAAATATTCAACTAACTAACGTCAACACATAAGTTGACAGAATCAATTATCAACCACTTAAGAAAAAGATAATACAAAGAATGAAGGAAATTAACATGTCATTTATTTATTTTTCGGTTTTTAAAGGATCAAATCAATACAACCAAGCAATCAAATTAGTTGATTGCTTGATTGTATTGATTAAGAAATGTAAGGGATAATTAAGATAAAGAAACTCCTTGATTGTATTATTGAGAAATAAACAAATTTTTGAAATTTAATGTTACGGAGACAGTTAACGCGCACATTATCTAGATAAATTGTGGAAAACTCTTGACTCTGCACTTTTAACATATCACCTAGTAATTCTGCAGGTTAATTAGGTAATGTGCATATTAACAGTTACATACAAATGAACATCTTACAATTTTCCACATAAAGATGAGTTTTACGTCATTACAAAATGTTGCGTTTCCGCAACAGCAGTCAGTAATGGGTTAATCCATGCACGCAGTAATTGGTTAATGTAATGGATTAATTCATGTAAGAAGTAATGGGTTAATGTAAGGGATTAATCCATGTACGTAGTAATGGGTAAATGCAATGAGTCAATCCATGTACACAGAAATGGGTTAATCCATGTACGCAGTAGTGGTTTTACCAATGTGAGCCATAGTGAGTTAATTCATGTACGCAGTAGTGGATTAATGTATAGGGTTAATACATGTGCGTAGTAATGGGTTAATACATGTGATGGGTTAATCCATGTATCATTGTTAATCTATCCTATCCCTTTGGATGGCGCCTCCTTTAGGATTTGAAATCCTCTGCTTCAAATATTTAACAGGTGTAAAAGAATTAAACAATGCAAAGAAAGTAAATCAAAATTTAAAACCCACAGAATGACCAAGTATAAAACAATTCAAAAGACGAAAGAGCTTATTTTTAAAATAATTTTTCTGAATGTGGTAAAGTTAAATTTGTTTGTTTTTTTAAAGTTTTGTGGGAACAAAGTTCTAAAGCTAAATATTTCAAATTCGAATCTTAAAATAATTCCAAGATACATTAGAAATATTCGATCAATAAAATCTTGTTAAAATAAAACAGATATCGAGTAAGTTGCGAAAAGGGCAAATGTTAAATAAAATAATTAAATAAAAAACAATGTTAATATATCAATTATTTGATTTAATATTCATATGAGAAAATTCAGGTTATAAATGATATTATCACTTTATTTGTTAATATTTCAACCTCATTACTTTCCTCAGATAGTCAAGTTCAATGAAAAAATTCACTACTTTAAATTACTAGGGCAGAATATGGATTTTACAAAATATTACAAAAAATAGTTGCACAAAAAACGAAGATGAAAAAAAATATTTTGAAAACTTTCTCTTCGCGTCAAAATATTGATTTAACTGCATAGTTAAAGAAAATAAAAGCAGCATAAAAAAAAAGAAAAAGGAAAGAATAATATTCTTTATTTCTTACCAAATGAGAGAAACATGCAGACGTGAAGAAAACGATAATTAAACCGTCAACACTAAATCGAACTTTCGCTCTATAAAAGTAAAATATTTTTCCTGGGAAATACGCAACGGAGGAAGTATAACAAATATTCGAAGGCTTTAGGAATAGTTAAAAATTACAAACTAAAAGATTTTAATTTTTTAAATGTATATCAAATGTTTTTACAAGAATTCAACTTCACTAATGTGAATAACTCGTCTACGAAATATATTTTTGCCTGAGTAATTCTCTAGCTGCAATTTTTCATTAGTATTTCGTATTGTAATATTAAATGTCATGAAATCAACTCGAAATTTTTTTTATCTTCTTGAAAACTGCTTTCTCCTTTACACTAAAAAATATAAATCGCCACAGCTGTTTTGGGTGTTTAACTTAATGAAAAATTTTGCTTTGCCGCACAGATACTACAACAATTAAGAATTTTAAATTCCGAAGGTGTATAGGGATGGTTGGAAAAAAAATTTATATTCGAAAATTAATTCACGAATTATTTATTAAATGTAAATTGTTAGCAAATAATGTGTGGGTCGCTCTGAAAACCGAAAAAAGCAACTACCAGGTTAAAATTTGACCATTTTTTTTTAAATTTAATTCAAATTTTGCTAAAAATTCAAATTTGTAAATTTGTTCGAAAGTTATTGCAAATTTTAAATGCTTCTTTCGCGAATTTTAAACACTCTTTTGCTTTTTTATAATAACTATTTATTGGTTTATTTATCTCTTTCGAGATCTTTATTTTAAGAGCTCGCACTTTAGTTGATTTAACAAAAATGTGGAAAGAGAGAAAGGTTAGAAGTTGCCAGATAATTTACATTAAAATTTTTAAAAGTACAAAAAATTTATTTTAAGAAAAATAAAAGCAGTTTTTCAAAGGTAGGAAGTCCTTTCACTTCGTGGTAATTAAAGCCAAAATTTTGAAAATTAGACAAAATTCTGAAATTTCGATAGTTGTATTTTTTGATTGGCTTGATTTTTTGATATCAAAGTATTATCAAAGTGAAAAATCGATGCTGGGTAAGTTTGAGCTCCTAAAAATTTCTTCCCTCCCCTCTGGAAAATTTGAAAGTTCAAGATAATTTCTTTAAAAGTGAAATATAAATATGGAGGGATTTATCTAAAGAAAGCAACAACCCCCCTAAAGTTTGTTTTGCTATTTTATTAGTGTATCGCTGCCTAGTTATGAACATATACTCATTTCTATGGGGCATTGTTGCTTGTCAGAGTTGTGCTCTGTCAAAGTTATTGAAAAATTTAGTTTTTCGCGTTTCCTGCTCAGAAAATCCTTCTTAAATAACAACACCCCCCTAATTTCCTTACTGTAATATTAAAGGTCACTCTTAGGACAAACTCTGTTACCAAACACATTCCTGAGATTTTTAAACTTCCAAACCAGTGGTGCGCAAACTAGGGGTCGCGACCCCTGTGGGGGTCGCCAGAAGATTTTTGGGGGTCGCCAAATTTTTATGAAATGCATTATCCCTGCATGCTGCATACAATACAGTGTACATATAAAGAGTGAAGCGCCATCACTCACTGTTTAATTGCAATTGGATTTCCGAAATGTCACGAAATATCGAGTCAGAAGTCATAAAACGCATACAAAATTCATCTGTATTTGCTTTACAACTGGACGAGACTACCGATATTACTAAAATGTCACAACTAATTATTTACGTTAGGTTTATTTTTAATGAACATATAACAGAAACGTTTTTATGTTGCAAAAATTTGGAAGGAAAAACAACNCTTCTGGATTAGTGGGTTCAAAATTACAAGGCTACGGAGTTGAACTTTAGTAGTCGTAAACCCAAAAATTGGCTCGGTTGTTCAACGACGGTTATAAAAAAAATAAATATTCAAATTTGTTTGAAATGTATTGAAATTTAAATGCTTCTTTCGCGAATTTTAAACACTCTTTTGCTTTAAATAATAACTATTTATTGGTTTAGTTATCTCTCTTCAGATTTTTATTTTAAGAGCTCGCACTTTTAACAAAAAATTAGAAAGAGAAAATGGTTAGAAGTTGCCGGATATAAATCTTATCATTTACATTAAAATTTTTTAAAGTACAAAAAATTTATTTTAAGAAAAATAAAAGCAGTTTTTCAAAGCTGGGAAGTCCTTTCATTTCGTGGTGATTAAGAGCCAATATTTTGAAAATTAGAAGAAATTCTGAAATTTTGATAGTTGTATTTTTTGATTGGCTTGATTTTTTGGTATCAAAGTATTATCAAAGTGAAAAATCGATGCCGGGTAAGTTTAAACTCCTAAAAATTTTTTCCCTCGCCTCTAGAAAATTTGAAAGTTCAAGGTAATTTCTTTAAAAGCGAAATATAAAGATGAAGGGATTTATCTAAAGAAATCAACAACCCCCCTAAGTTTTGTTTTGCTATTTTATTAGTGTATCGCTGCCTAGTAATGAACATACATTTATTTCCATGGGGCATTGTTGTTTTTCAGAGGTGTGCTCTGTCCAAGTTATTGAAAAATTTAGTTTTTTGCATTTAATGATCAGAAAATCCTTGTTAAATAACAACACCCCTTTAATTTCCTTACTGCAATATTAAAGTTCACTCTTAGGACAAACTCTGTTACCAAACACATTCCTGAGATTTTCAAACTTCCAAAAAATCAAAAATCTAACATTTTTTAATTTAGCTTCNAATGCTCGAAATATACATCGTATTTGTGAACATTTATCTCTAGGGGTCGCCAAAAATTTTCTCTCTACAAAAGGGGTCGCGGTCGAAAAAAGTTTGCGCACCACTGTTCCAAACAATCAAAAATCTAACTTTTTTTTAATTTAGCTTCTCTTATCAAAATAAGCTAAAATAAAGGAATTTATAAGAATATCTTCAATTAAAATACATAAAGATGAAAGGGAAATCACTGAGGCATTCGTTTGGTCATGCATTTAAAACCTCTAAGTTACTTTTGTTTTTTCTTCAAAATTACATACGTTATTAAATGGATAGTCCTGGGCTATGAGAAATTGTCACGCCTTACTTTAAAAATCTAAGAATGTTATATATAATATTTTCTGAACTGTAACTGTACCACCTTTATAAACAGGGTAAAAGGATATAACTTCTTTCAAGCAAATCTCGGATGCAAGCTTTGAGATTTACTTGATTAAGTAAGATTGCAAGCTTATTTGCTTAAATAAAATGATATGTTTGTAACATCTAAAATAGCTTAATAGAATTAACGAGATCTTAAACCGAAACCAAAAAGGAATTATATTTTATTAGTAGATTAGCCCTTCTTAACAGACGAGAACATCCAATAATCTTTTTCACATAATAAAAGAATCACTTCGCGTATATATTATGGTTAATTAATTAGTTAGAAATGTAACCTTTATTTATACAATGAATCCTTACAGCGCAGTAAAATGTCTTCATGAAATCAAAATATAATTAAATTTAATAAATATTTCGAGATTTTAAAGCATCTTCATTCGGTCTGATGATTACTTATTACGGCGCCAACCCTAACAAAGAAGTCTGGATATTATGAATCACATATGCTGCTGCATGGGAAAAAAGTGGTCACATGTCTTTTGAAAATACAATTGTATTTCTAAGTGTATAAAAATTGCAAATAATTTATTTAGTCTTTTTTCTTAATACTTAATAAAAATTATAATGGAATCATCATTATACAAAAAGAGTATTAGAATCGACTGAATAAAAATCTGATGGACTAAAATTAAAATTGAACTAATTACCGGTAATATGGTCATAAAAGATATACTCGGCAGGAAAGCGTACATAATGATAATGGCCGTAACCTCTGAAAAATTCACTAAGCAAATTTTATATGAATATTGATAAAAAATATAAGCTATTCTTACAAAAAAGATTAGATTTATAATCTAACAAAATGAATTTTTGCTTTACATATTTAACTTTCAAAAAACCGAAGGGCAGTAACAACATCCAGAATTCTGCATGTCATTGCATAGTGGGTCAGAAGACCATGATCTTTGGCCAAAAGTCAAAAATTAAATTTCAACTAAAATATGTTCAGGCAGCTTTAATATCGCCCAAATTAAGTATTCATAATCATTCCAAACATTATAATTTACTTTTCGAACCGACAAGAGTACAATGTAGTGAAAAATATGTTAAAATTTATTTTTTTTAAATGTAACTTATAAATTTATATTTGAGAAATATACATAGGAATTTCACCTTTCTGTTACATTTTTATCAGAGTAATTAGTCTGAAATTATAGTACAATTTTTTCAATTTGTTGGATTAGTTCAGTGGTCGGCAAAGTGCGGCTCCAGAGCCGCATGTGGCTCTTTGGCTCCTTAAGTGCGGCTCTGGCACAAATATGCACAGAAGGCGCAATAATATTTTCATTTAAAAAAAAATTGGTAAGAAAAAAATTGCATCTCATTTTGATAAATTAATCCGAAGAGCTATTTCGGGATTTTAAGAACAAAGCAGATATTCTGAAAACAGTTAAAGAGGTACCATTGTCTGCCAAAACCATTAAAGATAGAACAATTAAAATGTATTCGAATATAACCACCCAGCATATTGAAGATCTGAAATTTATTTCGGCTTAATCAATTGCAGTTGACGAGTCTTGTGACATAATGATACGCAAGTTTCACTTTCTGTAAGATTTATGTCTCATTCTGGCCCTAAAGAAGAACTTTTAGGATTATTGTCACNCTCCCAATTTTTTTAAAAATTGTTGTAATGTTCATATTTGGCTCTTTGGCTAATAAGTTTGCCGACCACTGGATTAGTTAATACTCTTGACAAACTTAAAGTTTATATCTTATCATTTGACATTATATAATGTTTGAATCACTTTCGAAACTTATCTCCAAAAATTTCCACGAGGTAATTAGCTAAACTTTTTTTTTGTTGTCTTCTTTGATGTTTCTTCTTTCGAAAAAACCTGCCCCATTTTGCCCATATTGCAAAGGTGGACTAAATATACCGAAAAACAAAAATTGTTTTTTTTCTCTTCATGTTTTCGCGTTATTTTGTTATTAATTCGCGTTATTTTGCAATATTACTTTGGAAATATAACTTGCTCTTCATTTTTAATATAAAATTACGAAAACTATTATATTTTCATTACTATATTTAGTTATTTAAACGTGCTATATTATTTTTATTTTATTTTTGCTCGCCATATTTCAGCAGCCATTTTGTTTGTTTTTTGGAATTTTTAGTGCATTTCAAAATTTCGACTATGAATTCAATTTACCTGCACATGAAAATCCTAAATAAAAAAACCTAAGTTTTGAAATAAATTTTATCGAAATACTCATTTTGGCCACGAAACCTTGAATGCTGGCCCTCTGTGCATTGGAACGATATATACAGGAAGAGATGAAAAAAATGTTGTCCTAAAAATTCAATCGGGTAAAATACAAAATTTTATCAGGAAAGAAATAATTTTAATAAATGAAGAAGCAAAATAAAACGTTCCCGAAGTTATAAGATCCACAGTCAGAAATAAAAGTGATTTCAGTTTAATTTAATCAGATTGAAATTTTATTTAATAAAGTGAGGTATCCTGAAGGAATAGTTTGATATCTGAAACAGTGATGCGAATGTAAAATGTATTAGATTTGAACAAAAGGCGAAAAGATTCTAATACTGGACGAAGATGATTACTGGTAAAAGAATGAAGAGATCTTGTAGGAAAAAAACGCCCTTGTCTCAGTAGATGTCGATTTTTTAGAAGACCTAAATTTGATTTTAAAAGCGTAACTAAGTTACGCTAAGAAATAAGTCAATAATAAACGATATATAACAGTTGATGTTTTATTTTCATTTCTAATCGTACTTTACGGTAGTATACAGGAAACCAATTTTTTCTTCAGTGTTTTGTGTCATAACGCCTCAGTGTTTTTTGTTCCATGAATATTTTGTTCCATGATTATTTGTTCCATCTTGACTGTCTCAAAAAGGAGGAGGGACGTGATTTCTAACATACAACATTTCTGCGAATTCTTCATTATTCGCGAAAGAAGCATTTATGCAACTTTGGTTTTTTTATGAAAATGGGACGAGGTGCCTGTTAATAATATTTCTCCATATTAATTATAATTTCTAAAACTCAATAGATGGCGCTCTGCGCAGTAATGTAAAATCATTAGTTTTCTAATCAGTATCCTCCATGACACTGTACCATTATCATCATCCTTTTGTTATTAAATATATATTATGTTAAACGGCGTTTGTTATGATTGAAACCCCGAGATCTGAGATCATATCACCGTATTTAATAGTCCCATTGATTTTTATTTTCCGCTTGTTAGATACATTTACCTACAAGATGATATAGTCAGTTTTTTTGAGCGACGATGCTGTTTTAAGCTAAATAAAAAAAAAGTTGGACTTAGGATTTTTTGAAAATTTGAATGGATCATCAAAAGCATCAATATCCCAGAAAAGTGCTGGATCACAAAGCTTGTCTTAAAAGTCCACTTTAATATTCAGAAAAGAAATTGAGGTACTGTTTGTTGTTTAACAAAGATTTTCAGGACAGAAAACGCGGAAAACTAAATTTTTCACTAACTTCGACAGAGCATAACTCTGAAAATCGACACAGCCTCATGCAAACTAGTGTATTTCCATAACTAGGCAGCGATACACTAATATAGCAAAACAAAACCTTAGGGTATTGTTGCTTTCTTTAGATAAACCCTTTAAAACTTATTTATAGTTCACTTTTTAAAAAATGCCCTTGAGCGACCTTACACTTTCAAATTTTCTACAGGGGAGGGAAAAGTTTTTTAGGAACTCAAACTTGCACAGCATTAATTTTTTTCCTAAACCTACTTCAATGTAAAAGAAAATTAAGTTAATGAAAAAAATACAACTATCACACATAGAAATTCAAAATAATGGCTCTTAACTTATTTAAAAAAATGTTCTAACATAAAATTAAAAAAAAATAATAAAAAAATTAAAAAAAATTAAAAAATAAAAAAATTATCATTTTGCAAACAAAATTATTTTTGTTGAAAAATATCAATTTTTAAGGAAAAAAATAACGAATAAGAAAAAATTCAAAGAGTTGGTGAGCACATCGAGCAAGAAGCGGAGTCTCCTAGTATTGAAAAAAAAAATATATATATATACAAAATATAGAGATTCGGGGCAAAATTCTTAAAACTTTGATCAAAATTAAAATTTACGTTACATCCCAACAGAAAATGTATTTACTAAAAAATTTGCAGATTATAGATAGTTTAAATAAGTAACACTTTTCTGCTTAGTATTACGGTTATTTGCTTTTCGAGACAAATATGACAACAAATAAAGCTACAATATCAAATGATCTCTTCATTTATGCTGCCAGAAATAAAATTAAGAGAAATGCAAAGGTATCATTGTCTCTACTATGCTACAGATAATGAGTTCATCTGTAAAAAAAAAGAAAAAAAAACCTTCAAAATGCATTTTTAGAAGGGAAATAAACAATACATACTAGATTTACACTAAATCAAATGCTTGATTGTAATGCAACCTCCTTTCTTAAGGCATTTATGACCATAGCAATTCTGCCTACGCACTCAGATGTTCCTTTTTTGTTATTTCGTCGAGTGGGCATATATGCTCTCCATAAATATTAAAGTAGGACTCCGATTATTCAAGATAATTAATAGAGACACCGCATCTACTTCCGTTAATCGAAATATTCTAATTATAGAGATAGCACTGTCTATTTGCGTTAATAGAATTTGAAGAAAAAAAATCATCGTTTTCTTTTAATAATACTACTATATGGCATTTCATTTTAATTCGACTGTTTAATACATTTCTTTGTTGCAAAGATATAAAAGGTATTTTGCTTTAAAATTCGCTTGTGCTTTGCTCCCAATAGCGCTACTCCTGTGCTTTGTTTTTGAAAGAACTATTTGTATGGAGCAGCAATTCGATTTTGAATCGCTAACCAATTTCATTAATTTTATTTTATAATCGTTGTTGAACATTCGACCCAATTTTTGGGTTTACTACTACTAAACCAAATTTACTTATTACTACTACCAGATGGCAGACCAGTGTCTAAGAAAATGCAGCGAGATCAACCGGTTGATTATTTTTGAACGTGTCAAGCTTAATCTTCATTCCACTGCCATAATTCTGATTTTTCACTTTAATTTTAATTATAAACTCAACAAACCTTTCACCGTCTTAAAAAATCAATCTATTTACAACACCTACTCTGTTAATAAGCATCACACCAGCCTATAATGAGCCAATTAAAATATTCTGCGTTCTTTATCCTTAACAGATTAATTTTGTGAAAACAACAACGACGATTTACTGCCTCTGAAACTGATTAATAATTAGCCTGATTCATTCTAAGACTGATTCAGCTAACTATTAATTGGTTAGCATTATTTAAATACATAATGAGTAATAAAAACAGCAAAATTATTTTTATTTGTTTATAAATTTTAATAAATACAACTAGTGCAAGGGCAGATACTAAGAGCAGTTCTTCCGTTTATTTATTTTTACATTAATAAATAAATACCGGTTAGCATAAAAATCACTCATGATTAAAAAACTTAAAAACTGAATTATAATCAAGTTGTTAATCAATTAAGGAATTCTGTCCGTTCTGGAACCACCAGAAGAAAAAAAAAACCGAAATTAAACTTTGATTTCTTGCAAAATTTCTGAAACCAGATAGGGTTCATTTCGACATAAAAAAAAACTCAGATAAATTACAAACAGAAAAATATTTTACAAATAATGCAAAAATGATTCTAAAAATAACAAGTTACACAATCATTACTCTCAAAAAGCGATAGCATAAAGAAGACGCCGATAAAAAGGGGAAATAAATAGGAGAGAAAAATCGCATTAGTAGCTTCGTTAAGTCAAAAGAGAAACGGTAAAGCTGAGGGATTATTATCAGTTTCCGTACAGGATGTCGTATTGAAGTAACACGTAAGCAATAACTATGTCTTGTAGAAAACGTCACTGACATTCAACTCTGACGTTATTTTTACGACCGTCTTGCGGGAGCAGATAACAATGGAAAATATCAAAAGGTGTTGAAGGTAGAGTTTTATCAGCGCAATTTTAGATAATATATTATGTGGAAATGGCTCCGCTTCGCAGGGAAAGCGAAATTGAAGCTGCAAAATTTGCAATTTACGACACTGTAGCTATAAACTGGGAAAGAATTATATGCGGGATGTTATTCCAAAATATTATAAAGTCGTGAAATGCCTACAGATTTATTAAAAAAAAAAATACTTTAGTGAATAATTTTTTGAATATAATCGAATAAAAAAATTGGGTAATTTCAATTTGGCATAATACATCTGGCATAAATTTGAGATGCATTAATCAGAGGTAATAAAAATGGATTTTGAAAAATATTTCGATTGTGTGACGATGAGACAAAAATTCTCAAAAAGGTTATTTTCAATTTATTTACCACAAACATGATCACCATTTTTCTTAAATATCTAAATATATTTTTTAAAAATAAATTAAAAAAACTACGTTATAAGCATTAAAAAAAATCGAATTACTGATATTGGATTTTATAATTTGTCAAATACGATAAATTTTGATTTTCAGTAATAAAATATATTTTAAAAACATTTAACTACAACACTGTTATCAGGGGTCTGTCCAGACATTTTGTGAAAGGTCCGTTTTCGTAAAATTGTGAAAAAATGACTCGTAAATTGTGAATATAAAATAAACGTTATGTCACATTCTTTCAACCAGGGTCCGCTTTTGCGAACCCTGGTGAAAATTCAAATTTGTGCAAATAAGAGTCCGTTACTGCAAAAAAACTTTTTCAAGGAGTTTTTAAATTGTAAAGACATACAAGATTATGTTCAACACTGTAAAATTATAATTAATAAAATTAAATTTTAAAAAATAAACAGCAATCGCAGCTACTAAATTAGCGATGCAACATATAAATATTTGGTATTTAGCCTATACTGCTGAACGCAGAATATTCATTTCGGACGAATAAAGGAAGAAGCGTCTGCCGAAGACAAAATTTAGTACCCCACTCCCCCTTCCTGGGAAAGGTTTATTCGATTAATAAAACAATGAAGATAAACAAATTTGTGAAGGGTCCGACTAAAAGATAAATTATTTTGTGAAGGGTCCGTTTTTATGAAACTATTTTCTGTGAAAATGATTAAATTTTGCACCTTATCTATGTAGTGGCAAGTCGCTAACATATTATGGGTTCGAAGTATTGATATTATGGTTCAACGTTGAGTCAATTTTTAATAGAATGAACGCGTTTTTAAATTATTTTTCTTGTAAAAGTGGCTTAGTTGCATAATCTATGAGCCATAAAATTGTTCGGAGTTTAGTTTTTAAAATCCTAGTTTATTTTTAAAGTAAAACTCGCGTCACAGTTTCTTTTAAAATCAGTTTTATTTTCATCCAAGCTTTAACAAATTTCAACGTAAATCACAAAAAATTAAGATTTTAATACATTATTATCACAAATTGTATTACGGTCATTCATAAGATTTTAACCTCATTATCACCAATTGTACTACGATTATAAGAATTTTCTAAAAATTTTTCATTTTATAACCGCGGTGATGAGCAACCGACCAATTTTTAGGTTTAGAAGAAATACATGTTCAACTTCGTAACTTTATAATTTTGAAAACAACCCAGAAGATGAGAACTCCAGCATTAGGCACTGGGACAAACTAACAATTAATAAAAAGATTGTCTGATGAAACTAATGCACATTTGCGTCACATGAAGTAGAAAACCACAACAACCTCGCACGGTTAGCCTGTCGGCAAAGAGAATTGTAAAACATGATTCGTCAAGATTATTTTACGTCAGTACAGTCGGTGCTAATTGAGAGC
This sequence comes from Parasteatoda tepidariorum, assembly GCF_043381705.1. Lineage (NCBI taxonomy): Eukaryota > Metazoa > Arthropoda > Arachnida > Araneae > Theridiidae > Parasteatoda > Parasteatoda tepidariorum. The sequence continues at coordinate 41,465,137 of NC_092208.1, read as the reverse complement.
AGAATTCGAATAAATTAGGAATCAGCTGAATTTGAACCTGGGTCGCTTCATCGGAGACGATCCAGGGTGGAATCCCAGGATAAGAGACGTCGTTCCAAAAATATGTTTAACAAAATTGAAGAGTTTTAAAAGAAAAATAGCACGATTCTTGCTTGCCGAATCACACTGTACTTCTACGAATTCTAAGTACGGGGTTTAAGGTTCAACGCTGTACTGATTTTTTTGAGAGCGTACGTGTATTTACTCTCTTTCAAATTAAATATAAAAAGAGTATCATTTATGAAATAAAAATGTCCGAAACTTTAATACCATACTTCTCAGTTTATTTTGTATTTTTTTGTAGTTCATACTCGTTATTTTTTGCTAACAAGATATTTTTATTCCAAACTTAACCACTCCAACTTCAGACAATATTCAACGTAACCCACGAATGGTGTTACTGTCACAATTTTCTCAGCAGTATATATTTTACAAGTTTACTATTTACAATATTTAAAATAAAAATGACAACTAGCTTAATCATATAAGACACTTCTGTAAGATATTGATTTCAAAACGAATTTATCCAGATGTGAACAAATGAGCAGAAACGAGGCAAACTAAATAATTCATAAATTCATTAAAATTCTTTCCCCAACTTTTAATGAATTTTTCTTATCTGAATGTAGTGAGTAACATGCGAAAAAGAACACGTGAACATGTAACAACTCGAATTCTCAAATATACCGAAAAAGAAAAAGATCGAAGCAAAGAGTTGTAACTTTATATGTAAATATTTCTTTTCATCATTTAGATATCTATAGATACTAGATAGCTGAAATTCAAAACAAGTCAGCTGCGAAAGACATGAAACATCCAATTAGTCAGAATAGTAAAAGTATTATATAAGTCACCCTAGTCGAGGTATAATGATTCAAAAATAAATACAGTCAGATATTAAATAAGCTAAAAAAAGGGCAAACTAAGTGTCTCATAAATACTCTAAATTTCTTTACAAACTCAAAGAATTTTTAAAATAGTATTAACGTGCAAAAAAATAGAAAATCTAATAAAGTGAAGGAAAAAAAATTTCAAAGAGCTGCAAGCCTGGAGGGAAATAAATCAAAAGGTTTTTTCTAATCTCATACATATCTATTGACACTCTATCGCTGAATTTTAAAAAGAGTCAACCTCAAAAATATACTAATAATGTTATCGCGCAAAGACTTTTCTCAATATGTTGTACCAGTTTACAGAATTTTTAAAAGGAAGAGCATTTCGATCGACGTATTGTATTGATAAAAACAAATATATCCAAATGTTAACAAGCATATAGAGAAGATGCAAACTAAATGTCTCATAAATTCACTAGACTTCCTTTCCCAACATAAAGATTGTTTCCATTATGGATGTATTATAAACGTGCGAAAAAAAAAGAACACCCATAAACATATTGAGAAAAGAAAGAAAAAATTCCGTACAAAAGAGTTGTAACTTCAGATGCAAATAAATTCTCTATATTTCTCCTCATTCTCTGCATACTGATACTGGATCGCTGAATTTAAAAACAAGTCAACCTCAAAAACGTCTCAAACTTATTCTTTGCTTTTAAATCTTCCTCTTTCTGTAAAAATAAAAACATTACTTCTTACAGTTGGCAACATCCCAAGATTTTATTTACCCTTTCAAGCACTATATTTTAGGAATTCTAAAGAATTACAGACGATGCTCACAATTCACTCGTACTGACACTTGCTCTCCCTCAGAAAAGAAGTTATTCGAACATTATGCTTGAGCCAAATTTGTATGGAACGTACCAACAGCCAATGATTCACGAATTTCTTTCTTTTCTTTTTTTTTTTTTGATGATGAATCTTGCATTGATGTGGAAGAAATTTTGGAGCGAAAAAATATCTGTTCCAATTTCATTCATATGGTAAAAGAATTATTGTGCCGAGTCGAGATGGAACTTAAACATTTTTATGCGATCAATAAACAAAAATATTATTTTACTGAAACAGTATTCAATAAGTTTTCGGAGATTAGGTATTTAAATTGTACCAAACGAGATTGATATATTTATTCTAGACAGATAAATTATAACTAGGCTAAAATTAAAAAAAAAATTTTTTTTGAGGAAAAAAAACTTTTTGAATTTTGAAATAATGCTAACTAAGTATTATGTGAATGTAACGTCCATAAGTTTTTTTTTGAAAAGGAAAACGTCAGACCATTCAACCCTGACGTTTTATAGTTCGTTACAATATTTAAAATTAGCATTAGCACTTAGCAAACTAAGGACACCTCAATCAGGGTCTTGTTGTTTGGCCATTCGAGCCTTAGTTTTGCTAGCAGCTACATCATAAAAAAGTCACGTAAAATTGGTCAGTCCATTTTTTTTCATTCAAGGATTTTAATAGGGAATGGGATGCAAAGAAATCTTTAACGTCATTCAAACGGGAAAAAGTATCTATCTTGGTTCGTTTTAACAGATAATGCTATGCAGATTGTAGGGAATTTGAGATTTTCTTAAAAAACTTATTTCCATGAATTTTTCCATGAACACCCGTTAACTTTANTTTTCTTTTTTTTTTTTTGATGATGAATCTTGCATTGATGTGGAAGAAATTTTGGAGCGAAAAAATATCTGTTCCAATTTCATTCATATGGTAAAAGAATTATTGTGCCGAGTCGAGATGGAACTTAAACATTTTTATGCGATCAATAAAAAAATATATATTTTACTGAAAAAGTATTCAATAAGTTTTCGGAGATTAGGTATTTAAAAATTGTACCAAACGAGATTGATATATTTATTCTAGACAGAAATTTTAGATATTAGGTTAAAAAAATTTTTAAAAAAAATCAAAATTAAATTTTTTGAGGAAAAAAAAACTTCTTGAATTTTGAAATAATGCTAACTAAATATTACGTGAATGTAACATCCATAACTTTTTTCCTAGAAAAAGAAAACCATGTCAGACCATTCAACCCTGACGTTTTATAGTTCTTCACAATATTTCAAATTAGCATTTAGCAAACTAAGGACACCTCAATCAGGGTCTTGTTGTTTGGCCATTCGAGTCTTAGTTTTGCTAGCAGTTACATCATAAAAAAAGCCACGTAAAATTGGTCAGTCCAGTCTATTATTCAAGAATTTTAATAGGAAATGGGATGCCAGGAAATCTTGAACGTCATTCAAAGTGGGAAAAATTAACTATCTTGGTTCGTTTTAACAGATCGCTGCTTCAAAACTAAAACGACACATCTGCAGGCATTACAAGTTTGCAGATGTGTCGTTTTAGTTTTGAAGCAGCGAGATGATGCTATGCAGACTGTAGAGAATTTGAGATTTCCTTAAACATGTTTCCATGAATATATAACCCGTTAACTTTAGAAAAAATCCATATATATATACAAAAAAATTATGGCAAAGGTTTAAAGTCTATTTTTATAAATAATAACGAAGATTAAAATTTACCAATTATTTAATAATTTAAAAATCTCTCGCTAAAATCCAAGAAAGTTTGACACTACGTAAGTAATATTCTACTCTATATTGTATAATAAAAGGCCAAATTCTATAATAAAGCACTTTATTGTGATTCAGCAAATGTCAACAACATCTTCAACATAGTTAATAATCAATAATATAAGACACCCCTTCTAGTTTCCTACTCTCCAATGGCACTGCGTCAAAATATTATTGTAAGTAGTGTACATAGTCATTTCAATTATTACTGTTAATATTATAATTTGATATGCTTCGGCGTGTCATCTCTCTCTCCATCCCAGGAAGCCCAAAGGCAAGGAAATGAAGAGTTTAACCTCGAATTACTTATTATAACCCAGATGAACTTTTTTTGTAAATATTTTTCTTTTTGTTTCGTTTTTGTCTAGATTTTATACTTCAATTTTTCAAACTCCCCGATTATATTCTCTCTCTGTTGAAGGAAATAAAAATTTAGATGAAGAAGCTAGTGCATAAAGGTTTATTAAATAGAATCACATTGAAGCATTGAATAAATAAGATTAAAATGTTGAAGTACAAATTTCTTTGATACTTTAGATGTTTGAAAAATTTTCTCGCTAAAATCAAAAAAAGTTTAACATCGAATTTTCCTCAAATTTTTACTGTTTTAAATTTCACTGCAACAAGATATAGATTTTAAGATTCATGAAAAAGTAATGAGGCATTTTTAGGTTTAACAATATTAAAATAGTTTTTATCTAAATTATAATTTTAGCCAAATTAATCAACAAAAAATAAGCACTTTTCAAGCACTCAAAAAATATTTTTAAGCACTTTAAAAATATATAATTAGGCAGGGTTGGAAAGTTTTGACAATTGATTTTATCATGTTTTAACCGGCATGTTAAAAAAAGAAACTTTTGGCATTGCTTTTGACAACTGTCAAAAATCATGAAAGTTTGAATCATGTAAAACGAATGGCTTTTTCATACGCTACGGACTGACAATACGCCGAATACGGTTGAATTAATTGTGCAAACGTTGAATAGAACAATGTGAACTGAGTATTTCTGCACAATTCGAAGCGAAAATCAACATGAGAAAGGAAAAATCTCATTTTGAAAAAGGGAAAATTAAGCACTTTTTAAAAACACCCAATGAAAAAAAGCACCTTTAAGAGCTTTTAAAAAAGAAAATCGAAAATAAGCACCTTTAAGCACTTTTTAAAAACGCTACGCACCCTATAAAAGTATTATTAAAATGTTTTTATTACAGTATTTTTAAGGATTTAAACCGTTTGGATAAAACTTGGATTACGTTTCTTCGTTTTACCCTAAATTTCTTAATAAAAAATTTTAATAAAATTTTTTAATTTAAATTTTAAAGAAAAAAAATTTATAGTAAAGTTTTAAGCACTTTTTAACTGGATTGCGTAAATATTCTGTTATAAACATTACATGATTCATATGCTTTTTATCCAAACTCTAATAATCATATAAGAAAAAAATACAAATTAAAAGTCTTAACTTTACGTTTAAGAAGCATTAAGAAAGAAAGCAATCTCATCGACGCAGAATTTTTATTTAAGCATACTTTTTTTACTTTTTCATTACTTTTGTATCAATTTAGGCCTAATTAAAGGGAAAATACATTTAGCATTTTAATATGGTCATGAAATTCATCATGAAACATTAGTGTCTTCTTCCATGTCAAAAGCAAAATATTCCAAACACAGCTAACTTCCAAACAATAATTTTTAAAATTTGCTCTTATTTGCAGTTATTTAGATCTAAGAGAAAGTTATTCTTTATTGAAATTTCTTTAATTTACAAAATGATTCATTGAAAAAAATTTTAATATGAATGGGAAAAAAAATTTCTAACTACTTTTTTCGGATTTTATAATTTAATACAAGTATAATTCCAATAATCCAATGTCCCAAAGTCCGAAAGATTTTTGTTTTGGTAATTATTATGCTTTTTATAATTAAAAAAAAAATCTCTGTGTTCTATGTCCTTTCCTCTTTGTGTGCATGTGACCCACCCTATAAACGGGTTTGTGGTTGTGTGTGGTTTGTGGCTGCTCCACCGCCGTGGCTTCGCCACAGGTGCCCACTGGGTAACGAGAAGAGAGTAGCAGTTCTGGCATTTCTGTGGCCAATGGGACAAAAAACCCAAATGTTCGCCATTTAAAAAAAAATTATAAATAAGAAAAATGCCAAAATATATTTTTGCTCTTAATTAGAGCGTCATAAAAATATTAAAAAAAAAACACCGGTGTCTCATCTGCGTTAAAGGGATATAAGAATAACTGCAGTTGGGTTTACAAAAAGGAAAAATAAACCAAAATAAATTGTACTTAATCTCAAATAATAACTCAATAATAATAACTCAAAATAAAAATAATCTAGAATTAATTCTTTATTTTTATTACTCAATCTTTTTTTATTTCAATAATTTCAAAAAATATTAATAAAAAACTGAACACATCATGAATTTTATATGTTATAGGAAGTAAATTATTTGAAAACCAAATTAACACAAAAGGTAAAATTCTCAAAAGCAAGCAGAAAACCAAATCTTTCATATTCGTGATATTGTGGATGACTTACATATCCAATTTCTAAGGTAGTTGTTTTAAAGTGGTCGGCGAATTGGAACAATTAGATACGAAAGGGAAACTTGTTTGTAAATGCAACACAAATCAAATTCTATAATTGAATTGAAATTCCGTAAAATTTAATTTTGGAAACTCTAGTCAGAATCCAACTATCCACTTAAAAGTTATTTGTTTTCTAAATTTAATTTTAGAAGCAACACGGAGAATCTTTCAATTTCACGTTAAAGTTTATGAAGTCAAAATAATGTTGTGGGCTTGCGACATTTGAATAATTGAACATTTCAGAGAATTTCTGCGAAATTTTGTGTCAAATTTTAATAACTAAACCAATATTTTCTACGTACATATTGTTTAAATTAATAATTTTTTTTTTATGTTTCAAATATCGTTGAAACTTTAAAATAGTTTTATCTTATTCATTTTCAAAAAAATGCACTTTTCTTCCTCAAACTTTTTTGTAATCAGAAAATGGGGTATTTTTTAATGTTGTGCTAAAAATAGAACATTGCTCATAGCTAACATGCGTGCTCAATTCAAAACTATGCATTTATTTAAAAAAAATCATTTAGTCAATAATTAAGCCATAAAACACATCGTGCATCGTAGTATATCTACAAACATAAATGCATATATGTCGTGGTGGCTAAGGGAGAGAGCGTTTGTCTCCCAATTTAGTGACTCAGGTTCGTATCCTAGCGGTGACTGGTTGATGCGAATTCTGCTCCCGGTTCGCACCAACCACAGTGCTGATGGAAAATGCCCTTAGAGGTAGCGTATTATGCATTAGAATCCCCTTACCAACAGGCTAACCATGGGAGGTTTTCATGGTTTCTCTCACCATGTAACTTAAATGTTGGTTAGTTCCATCTAAGAGTCCTCAGCGAAGGCTAGTTTGTCCTAATGCTTGACCCAGGAGTTCTTTTGTTCTCTGGGTTGGGTTCAAAATTACAAGGCTACTGAGTTGAAAACTAATAGTCGTTAAATCAGAATTGGGTCGACTGTTCAACGACAGTTATAAAATGAAACATAAAAAGCTATAAGATTATTAGCTAAACAATTTTTAGAATATGAAAAGCACTTTAAAAAGTGAAAAGCTGGATACAAAACAGATATAGCAATCTTTTGCATTCATTTAAAAAGTTACAAATAATAATTTTATGTGCGAATTAAGGCGAAATTCATTCTGCGCATTTTAAATGGTACACTTAGTTTATTTTAATAATCTCAATATTACTGTGCGTAACTTCTACATTTAAAATAATCTTTTGCCAATAAGAACATGGAATTCGAAGTTTTCAAAGGATGCAAGATCTCAGTGTCTACCCCCGAAGGGCTGCTCAGACCAATTCGTAGGACTTAATGATGTGTGATCTATAAATGTTAAAGATTAATAGCATGGAATATTGTGAATTGATCAAGGTGGGGGGAGGAGAAGACGTGAATCAGGGGTGTGGCTCACAAACTGCAGGAAGTGTCGGTCACTCACAAGTGACTTGTGAATAATTGAGATAAGATTGAATAGTCAACCTATTATTATTCTCATGTAAATAATTAGCAATTATGTACATGATAATAATAAGCAACTATATTCACTAAGAATCTATATAGTAGGAAATAGTTAAATGCAATAAAGGTGGCAATAAAATATTAGGTCTACAAGTAACATTTTGTCTGAGAAAGAACAGGTCCCATTATATAACGATTCAAAAGGTGTCTTTATAAAAAAAGAAAAGTGGTAGAGCATTTAATCTTAAATGTACATATCAAATGTACCGTTTAGTTCTGTCGCATACTTTCCTTACAAATTTGAATATGTATGCTGTGTTTATTTAAGTTAGAACATTACTGTGGAGTTAAAGGGTAAATACCCTTTTAATTACTTTTATAAAAGAACCTTGCATAACTGTAAGATGATGCGTGTATTTTTGCAGACAAAAGTTTTCGTCGGACTTAGTATATACGAGACGAAATTAGAAAAACAAAAACATTAAGCAATAATTGTCAATAGCGATAAAATTTAAGTACAAAAGCCAGATGGCTCATATGAGAGTCAAATTATAAATAAATTTAAAAAATAAAATGATAGTTTTTAAATATTCTTTTTAGTTTATTTTTGTAGTAGGAACTGTTACATGTTTGTAAAAATAATCAGTATTAAATTCAGATGGGTATAGAAATAAATTCTCTTTGCCGCCTTAAAATACATAATATGAAGCAAATTTAAAAAAGGCTTATGTTTTAAAAAAACTAAATGATAACTTCTATTCAAAAAATTATTAAGACAATGCAAAACTTCTGTATATAATAATTAAATGAAAAACCCCGTGTAAGATATTTACAATAAAAAATAATACCCAACAACTTAGCTCCATATTAACAAAAAATAAATGTTTTAACAAAACAATTCTCGAAACATTATTTAAGTACAAGAAGTCACTTACTCATTTAGAATTCTACAAGTACCTATCTTGAAAAGTCTCTAGAGCCTTGAAACGAAAATAAATCGTTCTACCTACAATGAAAGAACAAAATCTTAGTTATCAGTGGTAAGTAGTAAGTGTTGAATATATTTTTTTAGATAAAATGAAACAAAGTCATCAAAGAACAAAGTAATTCTTTTAGAATAAAAAGAATGTGTTCAGTAAACATGACCTTATTTTAAAAAATAAGCTTTAAGTCATACTTGAGGATTAGTAATATCAGATACAACTGGGATTCAAATCTTATCGTACGTAAGTATTTGCGTATTAGTTTTAACAAAAACTTTGTCTGGGAAGTTAATTTCCTTTGTAATGTAATTTTTATTGATGGCTGCTTGAAAATACATTTCAAATGGTTATTTGTTTTAAATATGTTAGGTGACTATTATAGCGTAGCTTAATTGAAGATTTAAACAAAGTATGAGGATTAATTGTTTCAGTAAAAATAAAATTAAAAAATGCGAAAAAAAAGACTTCTATATATTATAATAATGACATAATATAGTTAAATTAATGTATCAGATAACATGAAATTAAGTCAAACAAATCAAATTAGTAAAAAAGAAATCAAATTAAATCAAATTAGTAAAAAAATATCAAATTAAATCAAATTAGAAGTAACTAATCAAATATAAATAAAATAGTAAAAAAAAAATCAAATAATAAAATTTATAAAAATTTAAAAAAAATTTAAATTAGCCAAATCAAATCATTCCTAAATTATTCGAAACAAAAATATAAATTTTCTCGAAACAAATTAAATATAACCAAATTAGAAAAACATAAATCAAATTTAATCAATAGAAGTCCACCACATTAACCAATTAACGATTTATAAATCAAATTTTTTTATCTATTGCAGTGTCGTGAGTACATCGTTTTTAAAGAAATACACGGTTTATTTATGGAAGAAAGAGACTATTTTTTAGATTCAATTAAGTTTATATAAGGACAAATTTCTTAATTAGTTATACATTTTGAACCCAATCCAGAAGACAAGGGAACTCCTGGATCGAGTATTGGGTGAAATTTGCCTTCGTGGAGGGCTTTTTGATGGAGCGAACCCGCATTTGCGTTGCATGGAAAGGAAGACCACGTGAACCTCCCACGGTTAGCCTGACGGCAAGGGGACTAACCCATGATCCGTCTACCACTGAGAATATTTCACATCAGTACTGTGGTCCGTGCAAGCCGGATGCAGAATTCGTATCGACTGGGATTCGAACCCGGTTCGCCTCATTGGAATAAGGAAAATCTAATCAAGTCAGAAAAAAATGCTTCTATGTTTCCGAATTTCATGTCGAGAGACTAAATTAATTTTGCTCAATGCTTACAATTGCAAGTAGATAAAGAAAAAAGAAGAAAGACAGACTTGGGGGAAAAAAGTCTTACTTCATAGTAATACGAGATGTGTCATTTATTTCCCAATCAGAAAATATTTCAAATCTAAATCGCATATAGGAATCAGAACTGGAAATCAACGCAGGTCTGTTGGTCCGGAACGACTAAAATTTGATTCTGACCACCATATAATAAATTGAAGAAGTCAATATTAAACGGTACTTTACAAATTGGCACTTTTTGAACCGGGATAGCCTGGTTGATGGTTGGTATTCCACATGGCCTATGTACAACAGGTCGTGGGTTCGATTCCCTCCGGTCGAAGACTCGCCATGTAATAAATGGTGACTGATGCACGTTAAATCTGTCACAATGTCCTTCATGTTTCCATTACAAATCAAAAACCAGAATTTTCCTTGTCTTCTGGATTGGTTCAAAATTACAAGGTTACGGAGTTGAATATTAGTAGTCGTAAACACACAATTGGTTGACAATTGGGTCGGCTGTTCAACGACGGTTATAAAAAGTTTTAAAAAATTCTGCACTTTCGAAGAAAAGCCAAAAAAGTTCTGTCAAATGTGGAAAGATTGTTGCTTCCAAATTGTTGGATTCTCTTTTTTAGGCATTAGACATTAGGATAATTATAGAAAATTACTCGGTATTTGATACCAAGAAATGGGTGTAGCTGTTGGAAGTGCGCATTTTTGAAATTTAACACAGATCTCCATTTAACATTGAAAACTAAACAAAAGATAAAAGTAATGAAGTAAGAACCATCCTTTTATGTTAAAAGCAATACTTTTATTCCTCAAACAAATTTTTGACACACTGTATAAGTTGATGACAAATCATAAGTACATGTTATTAACTAAGAATGTACAGAAATTGCTCATTCAGTCTCATTCCCTCCATCGCTATCTTCATTGAGATTTCGTGTAACTTAATTAACTCCTGTTTGAGTCTTTGGCTATCTCTGCCATATTGAATAAAAGTCATAACCAACAACATAGTTCGAAAGGGTTCTGAGGTCATCCCATTTTTTGCTGTTAATGAGTACCAGTCCAGCTGGATAAGCTTTGGGAGCTGAGCTCTCAGGAGCTACCAAACTGTTGATGAACTGCCTAACAACTAATTTTCCAAGTACATCATGGCTGTATGAAAAGTCACGTGTTCTTGACATGTTCCGTCAGTCTTATTGTTTCAGTGGCATTGATATGTTAGTTACTGCTGGAAAACTGTTGAGCTGCTTCGATTTATTTTTATTTTTTGGTTGCGAATAAAATAAGTCACGCGTGTACTAGTGTTAAAAGACTAAACACATGTTAGTTAAGTGCTAAAAAATACTAAAATTAATACTTTGACACAATTCCGAAAACATAATATTGATAGGCCTCATTCTAGCACTGATTACAATAATTATTATTGTAATCAATTATTGTACAATTATTGTAATCTATTTTCGATGATACACTGTTGCTATAGTTATACCAAGTCATTGTAGAAACAGGGTATACTTGCTACTCATGTCCCTTTTCAATAATGAACAAAAACTACTGGGTGAAGTTACTCGAGATGTAGCCATGATAGACGTCCCGTTCTAACTGTGAACATTGCGTTTATCTGTTCAGATTCCATAAAAATGTTACTTACCCCCTTTTTACATTGACCGCTTCAATTATCAGTGGTCCCCGAGATCGAAATTTATGGTATTCTACTATGGTTTTTACATTTTTAGTTTCGGGTTTAATCTGTGTTTTCGTCATAAAACAGATTTCATCGTACTTGTGAATGTTACTCATACTCTATACAGTAATCTCTTTGCTTAAACTCACTTTAGTAACTTTAAAATAGATCTAATAGATGTAAACGGACCAGTAAAAAGGTGGGCAAAATGCTAATATTTGTTAGCTACGGGTTTTTTGAACCAGTGACTAAATTTTCTTAAATTTAACCCCTACTGAAATGTATGTAGTTTCTAGTTCGATGACATGACTAACTTAGATTTTAAAATTTTATCATTGATACAATTTAAATATCTTATCTTTAATTTTAATTATAAATTAATCTATGAAAATAATATAGGGGCCGAGATAGTTTGGTATTTAGGACATTGGGCTCATGTTAGTGAGATCGTGAATTCGAATCCGCCAGCCGAAGAATCCCCGCTTATTAAATAGTGACTGGTGCACGTTAAATCTGTCGTATCATGAAGTCCTCCAAGTTCCCTTAACAAATCTATACTTTTGGAGGTACTGAATCGCTTCTGGGGGTACTGAAACGCTTGGTTCCCATAGCAGGTTTGCTGGTATTGGCAAATGGCATTAGTAACAGTATAAATATAATAAATATTTTATTTTTCCATAATTATAATTATCTATATTTTATCTATAATTATCCTTGATAAGATACTTGTGATTGTAAATTTTTACAATTGGAATTATCATTTTAAATCTTCGACGTTAATTTTTACAATTTCGACGTTAATTTTTACAATTTGCTCGTTAAACACTTGATTAAATAAGTTCGAATAATATTATTGCTAGCATGAAAATTATTTGAATAATCTGGAAATTATTTTAATTACGTATTAAAAGGAAATTAGAAGAGTAAATTTAATAACATTGAGCCTCGTCAAAATCCTCCTAAACTAAGTCTTTTCTGTTCAGTAGAAAGTTTAACTCTTAAATATTGTAAATTTATGTACAATTTATTCCAGAAAGTTTGCTAAAGAATTCATAAAATAGTCCAGAAACCTGTCTAAAATTTACAAAATTTAATCGCGCTAGCAGTTTTTGTTTATATATATGGATATATACAATAACAAGAGGCAATGAAATTAATAGTTGCGTTTTCAATTTGCATCGAAATGCATTTCGTTTCTTTTGTTGGCATAAAGCCTGAATAAGAAAATAACGAAAAATAAGATTATAAGCATTAAAATATAAACTTTGTGGACCATTTTTTTTCTTATCAAAGTAAAACTTAAAATCTGGATCATAAAATTCCACAAAGAATATACTTCGTTTTTGAACGAAATTTAAAGCCGTAAATATACATTCTTTCACTTACAAAAGATTCATTCTTTTTTCATGAAACGCCAAAATATTGCCAAAAAAACTTAATTTAAGTCTTAATCAAAATATTTGAATCCAAGAGATTCTTATGATCTTCCGAACATTCTGGACTTCATTAGCTAAGAATAAAGTCCTCCAATCAAGTCAAAAAAAAAAAAATATCGACGTGAAATCATTATTTTTTTTGTTGTTTACATTACATTCATTAAGAAAACAACGAACTTAGTTTCCTAGTAATAAAGTTATCGACTAGCTTCAGCTAATCCGTTTGTTTGAAATATCACCGAATTAGAAAGGAAAAGAAAATGGTAACCGATGCTGTTTAATTAAGATAGTAGTACTTTTACTTTCAAGAAAGAAATTAATTTCACACATCAATTTCTTCTCTTCTCCAAGAAAAAAAAAAGGAAGGAAAGAAAGTCTTTTTCGAAATGGAACTAGTATTTCACATTCAATGAAAAATTCATATTGGAATATCGGTTCACCGAACAGGAAAGAATTTCTTCCGTGTAAGAAGAAAGATATTTGAGGACAGAAGAAATATATTGATGCCAGAACGTGTCAAAGCTAAAAAAGGGAACTAAAGGCTTTTTTCTCCTGGGAAAAAATGTCCTCCCGATATATCCCGGTAAAAGTTGCATGAATAGGTCCATTTACAATTGAGTCTCTAAAGCTAAAATAAGAAACGGTAATTTTCTGGAATTATGGTTTGGAGTTCGTAAAGTAGTTTCTGACTACAGCTGCTAACATCAAGAATTCAATTTCGACAAATGAGTTATGATTATTTAATGCAGAACTAAAGAAAAGGGAAATGGTTTAGTTTGGTGATAAACTATTTATTACTGTTGACATGGAACATGTTTTGAAACCTCATGGTCGAGCTTAATTTTTGAGTGTCACGAAACAGTTTGCAGAAATAACCTTTTTTAACTTGAAGATCACAAACTGATTAAATATTTATTAAGAAGTGTACTAAACGGAAAAAAATATACAAAATGGACAAAAGTAAATGGGCTTTAAAATTAAAACAGTCAGTCATAGCTGTATAGCATTAAGTTCGTTTCATTAACTGATAAAAATAATACTTATTTGTAAAATAGAAAATCGTTTTCATTATTAAGAAATTGATAAAAAAATTTTACAAAGGTAGCTTTCTTCCGCTTTTTTTTAGAACAGAGATGAGATAGCAAGTGGTGCATTAATTAAAATATAAAAAAGAAATATGATGCAAAACTTGAAAATTTACTGTTCACTCAACGAATTTTTGGAAGTTGCCGTCAACCATTAAAATTAACTTGTTGCAATGATATCGGATGGCGATGTATGTTCTATCTGTTGTTCGAGTTTTACGTGTTCAATTTTGAATTTGGTAGACGATTATTGTCCAAAAATGAGAAGTTTAAATTACAAGGGTTTGACGAATATTCTTTACAAATAATAAAAAAGTTAAAAATAAACATAGACAGGAATTGGATGAGGGCTTATTTAATTTAAACGTGTTATTGATCAAACTAATAAATGCAAACGATCTGTTTAAGTCACGAAACCCGACAAAAAAAAGGTATTTCCTCTGGATAAAAAATAAAAACCTTTTTACGACTAATTTGAATTCCTGACCCACAAAATATGGGGGGGGGGTAACCACCATCTGGGAAATATAATCTCAATAGTTTGGTCAAGAGAGATGTTCAAAGTTTGGACCCTGTAATGCTAATTTAAAATTTTTATGTCAAGCCCGCAAGCTTAGAGTTTACATGCACAAGAATACGAGATATACTAATAGAAAGTGGCGTATATAGACTTGGGTGCGCCTCTCCTGCAGGATTTATAAATGCGCCTTATCACTAAACTTAATGAAATGCTTGAAATTATAATATGAGACAAGAACAATGGCGGTACTTATAATCATTCTTTTTATTTTAATATATATTAATTCATAAATTTTACTTTATTTTATTTTGAAATTAATTAATGGAGAATTAATAATTGCGATGGAAAGGCGGATTTAACGAAAGTTCTGACTCGGAATTTGTACAAAGTTGTTAACTTGCCACATCGAAATGGAATTTATTTTAATAATGCGAGGAAAAAACTCATTATCTTACACTAATTATATTCGAAGTTAAGGAATATTTTTATTTGTAAAGGGAATTAAAAAATATAAAAATATAAATATTTTTATTGCAATCCATATAATAATTGTGCACAATATAGAAGGGCTAATTGGCCAAATATTTAGATATGTTGAAGGCAATTATTATAATTAAAACGTAAACATCAGATACAGTTCTTTTTATCAGTCAAATTGGTAATTTGCATGAAATTAAATTCTCTTAAATAATTCTATTTCTTTTTTATTATCTTATTTCTTCCAAGTATTTTTTTTTCTCTCTTAACAGTTCACTTAGCAATATAATTGCATAAATTTAAATACCTTTAAATATTAAAGTTTATCCAAAACGGAAGGAAACCAATCAGATATTTTTCAAAATCTTATCCTTTTAATAAAAAAAAAGAGATTTATCGAAAAAATATTAAGATGGGGGGAAAATGATTGTTTAGTTTAATACATCACGTAGTACAAAAGTGTGTTTTAAAATTAAGTAACTGAAATGTTCTTAAATGAAAGCAAGAAATAAAAAATTGATAAATTTTTATTGATCAGCATAAATGCAAATTCAATATTTCAACTTAAAAAATTACTTTGGGTCTAAAATGATTTAAACTAAAACGAAATGCATTATAGCTCAAAATAAAATACAACATTTAGTTGGGATCAGTTCAGTATATCTTTAACTTTAGGGCATTTATATTTCGTGCATTATAAAAGATTTTATGAATGTTAAATCTTAAAACAGTTTTTAATTTTTTGAAGCTTAAAAAGTAAAGTTAAAAAATCGTAAAGAGCGTAAAAGCCCACATTCGAATTACACGTTTTGTAATAATATATTAAAAATATAAAGATTTTAAAAAATAAGCAAGTGAATAAAAACGTGCGAATAAATAGTAACTGCAAAAAAAAAATAAACTTCGTAAAATAACATGGACTGACGCTTGAATCAGTATATATAAAGCACGTCAGAAGTTACGTTTTGCCTGATACGAAAATCGTCTATTTTAAAAAAATATTAAAATATAAATATATTTATATTTTAAAATCATTGTAAAGAGCATTAAGTTAATGAAAAAATTCACAGTTGAGATGTTATAAATGTAGTAAATGGTGGTAGTCAAATATTTTATTCCTCTTATAAACGAGCTAGAAATGATATGGTTCTGTAACCACTTTTTATTTTCTGGGAAAATCATAATTCTTAGTATTATATTTATGTTTTAAACTTACCACCCAGTACAATGATTTATGCCAAGTCGCATTTTTTCGAAAAATTAAATAATGAAAATAGCATGATTTTATTATTGTCATTTATTTTTGGTACTAAACAAAACACTTGTTTTCACTATGAATAAAAATGAACTTATGATATCGATATTTTTTTAATTTTTAAAAATAACTAACAGAAAAAATTAGTTTAATAGACGGTTTTTGATAATAGTGTAATAAGCGGCACTCTTTTTCAAAAGTAAATTTCCTACATCAAACTGTTCCTAAGCAATGTTTCTAGATAAGAACTTTGAAAGTTTCCAGAAATTTCACTCGATAAAAGCACAATATACGAAACCATATTGTAGCTGACACAAAAATCGTGGCGTTGGTTAACCAAAAACGTTCTTGACAAAACATTTTCTAAATGTGGCTTATTATATTGCACCAGTCCTTCAATTAAAAATTATTACTCATTTTTACATGTTAGCAGTATAAAATCAGAGCGCATTAACAATAAAGGTAAGATATAATTTTCTGAAACTGAATATTGGTCTCTGACAAGTTTTATATCTAACAAAACTTTAAAAAAAAAAAATTCAAATTGCCTCTTTTTCGTAACAGCACAAATGATGAATTATTGATAATCATATTGAAATATAACTAATACGTAAAAAATCTTTCAATTCGGACTCATTTTTATAATTACCACACATTTTTATATTTTTTTTTCATTTTAGATCAATAATATATTTAATATTTAATAATATAATTAAAATGTAATACTATATTTAATATTTAAAAATATACTAAATTTTCCTTCAGACGGTAGTTTTGTTTTATGAATTTACATTTCTGTTTTATTTATTTTTTACTACAACTGCAACATTCTGATTAAATTTCATTACATTTTCGAAAAGATAATTTGCTTTGTTTTTCTTGCAAACTTTATTGTAGTACCTTAATATTGAATATTTGAGCATGCAAACTTTCAATTTATAAGTTAATTTTTTTTCGTGAACCAACAAAATCACTATCTTTTCATGGATAGATAAGCAATGACGTCAAAGGAAAAAAAATGTTTTATATCGATATTTATTACGTTCTTAGCTTTAGAAGAAGTACGGAAAATCGATATTTACTCTACGCGATGTTTGGTCAGATACTTTATTAAAAAGGCTGTTCTATTATTTTTTAAAACTTTCATAAACCTATAAACTTATAAAAGATACATTTTTTTTACATTAAAGAAGATCATAACTTCGTTTCAAGTATAAAGTCGGTTTAGAAAAGAGAATTTATTTTTTTACGAGACTTCTACAACATTTCAAACTTGTGTCACACACCTTCTAGTTACAATTCTCCATAATTAACTTGCCAGCGTCACATTGAACAATTTTTTCTCTTTTATCAAAGATAAAGAATTGCAGTAACACGATTTTATTATTAATATTCATCCAATTTAATCAAAATACTTGTATCCACTATAACAGATTCATAACAAAAAAAGTTAATATGGAAAAAAACAATACAAGTTGTGTTTCTTTTACTAAAAAAAACAGTTTATATTATTTCGTTTATCGAGAAAAGAACACACATCTTCAATTGATGTATAGGACAAATGTCGACAATTGATGTATAGGACGAATATCGACAATTGATGTATAGGACGATTATCGATAATTGAGGAAAAAGGCGAATATCGACAATCGATAAATAGAAACACATCGGCAATCTATAAATAGAAACATATCGGCAATCCATAAATAGAAACATATCGGCAATCGATAAATAAAAACATACCCACAATTAATAGAAAAGATCCATGATGGTTTTAGGGATAGAGTGCTCGTCTTCCAATGAGGTGAACCGGGTTCGAATCCCAGCGACGGCTGGTCGTATACTATAGAAGTGTAAACTATATAGTTATACAATTCCTTAGTTTTTACCAACTTATTTAACTTCTGACTTTTCACTATATAGCACTTACAATTTCTTCAGAGCTTGCAACAATAGATGACATTAATACTTGAACTATGGTATTCGAAAGACCTCTCAAATTCAATTTTGATTCCTATTAACTACATTCTCATTAAAATTCCAATTAGTCATGGCACTACAGAGGTACTCAAGCTAAAATAAATTATTAAATCAATTGTAAAAGAGAACTACTTAAATAAAATCGTTACTTTCGTCAAATTGTTAAAATGTACGTCCCTTAACTAAAATGAGTTGTAAACAGAGGATCACTACTTAATTAAAATATTCAATGCCATTCAACAAAATTAAGTAGAATCAATCAGTCTTAAGCTTTCAAACTTTTAATGTTCTGCAATAATGTGAAAGTCCTTTTACTTCATACAATTCTGAAATCGATAACTTTTCTATTTAAATCCATTAATACTGAATGAAAAGGTCTTTACAAATTCATATCATTTCCTAGCAACTAATTAGAGATATCTTTTTCTTCTGGGTTAACTTATTTTGACTTCACGAACGACCAATGCGTGCATTATCTTCGATTAGACACGTTGTCAATATGAAGGAAAGATAAATGGTTTTTAGAACACATGCACAACATATTTTCATCGATTTTTTTTATTCTTTTTATTTTCTAGAGAGGGACAAGTTTGTTGTTATCGATTCTCGATCAACATCACATCATTGCGCGACAACATTGATTTTAAAATAACGTGCAGTGCACAACATGTAGTTTTTGGGAGAGTTGTTTTCGAGAAAATTGATTTGTTTTTATCAATTCAATATGTAGAGCAGTTTGAAAAATAACGATATTTATTCAAATTGTGTTTATAAAAACCAGAACTGAACTAAGTTCTACAACTATATTGACAAATATTTCATTTATTTGATCATGCACAATATTTAAAATAAAACATTGAATTTCATTTACATTTTGCATGGATTTATAGTAAATTTGAGACTAATAACTACTTTATAATTTACATTTAAATTATTATCTGAGTANCAAAAACGCTTTCCAGATTATTTTCAAAGTTTCAAGTATTTATGCAGCTGTTAACATGGTAAACAATAGTTTTGAAAATATGTTGAAAACAGTAGTCATAAAATTAAGAAAAATTGGTTGAATGTTTAAATAAAACTTCATTTTAATACTAAAAAAATAATTTTTTCTATACATACAGCATTAAAGTATGTAGTCTTAAGTTTAATTTGCACGAAGAAAGAAGCTTATACGTGAAAAATTGTTCGAGTAATTACAAATTTACAAAAAAATTGCATTTCGGGTAGCCCCTCTTACATTAATGTCGGGTATCACCGACCAATTTTATTTCGTCGATAAATGTACGGTTGCAAAGATTATTATTTTATTGCTTCAAATTTGAATGTTATATGCATTTTTAACAGCAAATATTGTTGTTATTAAATGATAAAATTCACTAAAAGTATATAAATATGAAATAAATAAAATAATTTTGTGATAAAAATGATAAATGAGGTTAATCTATTGTCAATACATTGGTCACTTTCATTTACACCTGAAAAAACAGTAAAAAAACATAATTTTTGTAACTGGGCGGGGCTACCTGACACATTTTGAAAAGAGCTGAAAAACATTTTTTTTTTTAATTTCTATTTTTCTAAGTTAAACTACTCTTTTTTTGATTTATTCTTCTTGCATTATTTAATTAGATGGTAAAACAATAGAAACATGCAGAAATATTGATTATTACTCAATATTATACAGAAATATAAGCAATACTCCTTAAGTGGGTGGGGCTACCCGACTCTCCCCTAAGTAAAATTTAGTAAAATTAGTAGAATCAATAAAAGTTTTCTTACTAGAAAACGCGTAAATTTTACCAACTTATTTTTAATTCTGGGGGCATCATACCTCCCAAGTTTAGGTTACTCCAAGAATAGTTTTCCGAAATGGTAATGAAATGAGAATTAAAACAAAATTGTAGGCAAAAAAAAAATTAATCTCTTACAAAAGCATCCTCATAAAACTATCATAAATTTATGTTTGCTTAGTTAATTTATATATGTAGTGTTGGTCAAAATCTTCCTAAAATTTTGGTAAAATAAACCACAATTCTGGTTAATAAGATCAAAAAACATGGTATTTAAACCATGCATTTAGTAATTTTTCCGTTTATATAGTAACGGTTATACTTCTTATTACCACACACTTAGTACACATTTATTTTACATAAATTCAATTTAAAACAATTTGTTACAGAAAGATATAACTTCTTTTTAACTCACGCAATGATATACGCATAAGTCTTCTGACTTGATTACGTTTTTGACTTTTTTAAAGTTATTTTGACTTAATATCAGTATCGATAAAGCAAACAATAATCGGATAAACGCATGGCAACAATTATGATAAACTATTATGGACGTGTTAAAGATAACACAAAGAATTTAATAATGGGGTCGTTTTTTAAATTTTTTAATTTCAATTACTTTTATAAAATTTTATCACATCAACTGAATAATATTTTTTAATTTAAATTTCGGTTGAGCTATTATCGATATCCTGCGTTATATCACGGATCTATATTCGCAGCTTCTTGCGCAGCTTTGAAGGAAAAAATATGTAAATTTTTTTTTCAAAAGAGAAAAATTATTAAAATAGAATATATTTAGCCAAAGGAAGAGATACACTATTAGTAAGCACTCTTTTTGCGGATATAATCGTGTGAGCTGATGATTATATATTTTATTTTAATATTTTTTTAAAATTATTTTGTTTCCATATTTTCTCTATATTTTTAACTTATTTTTCTTAATTTTATTCGTTAATCTCTTTTTCTTTTTGTCTTTATTGTGCTATATGTATGGCGACTCTGCTAGCTTGTGCGATTAAGTACTTAGATTTTTTTTCTCTAATTACTTTACGAATGATGTACATAGTCATATGTAGCATATAACTTTACTTTTCTGATACGTTATCAGATGTAGTTCCTTGGGGTATTCATCCACTTTTCCTTCGAGGTTAATATCTTCCTTACCTGTCTTACGAGATCATCGCCAACAAAACCAATTATTTTTATTTTTTGAAATGCCGGATGATATTTAAGCAAGTATGAAATAATCGTCCTGATGAGGTTAAATGTAAATGATGTGCATGTTACTGTGAATGACCAAAATCGGTGATTGTTGACTTTCACCAGTGAAATATTTTTAAAAAATTAAAGCGTTTGAATCAATTTTAAACTGATAACGAAATTATTGCTTTGAAATTAAAAAAATAATAATAAAAACTGCGCCAGATAAGAGAAGTTGAAGTAGTTGCTTTCTACAGCGCAAGTGCGGAAAAAAATTTTAAAAAAAATTATCCAGGTGCATCTAAAAGTGGATGAATATCCCAAGACACCATCAGATGTAGATAAGTGATACTTAGTTCTACAAAGCGAACGTGAATAAATCAAAAATAATGATACAAAAATGGATAAAATTTCGACTCTATAAACAAGAACCTGCCTCAAAGTCGAAATACGAAATGACAAAAGCGTAAGATAAACAAGTTATAATAAGGAAGAAAAAAAGTGAGTGTGAGAGAAGACTTACGTGCTTAAATTGTTAACGTTAGTCAGTTTAAGTTTGGACAAAATAAAAATAAATATTTCAGCTTCAATTGTATATCAGTTTTGTTTTGTTAATTTATTACCGCTTGAAAAAAAAACATCTCTGAAAGAACCTAACTTAACTAATTGTAAATGTAAACTTTGACATGACTGACGTAAACTGTATTTCAGCAAGCCCAGGGAGGGGTCGTCAACCTATTGAAACGAAGGAGCAAAAAATTACAATTGACAAAATTTCCCAGTTTTTAAAGAACCACTAAAAATCTTTGATTTAATATTATAGTATTTGTTTATTGATTTTTGATTTAATATTATAGTATTTGTTTATTGATTTTTCATTTAATATTATAGTATTTGTTCGTATTTGATTTTTGATTTAATATTATAGTATTTGCTAATATTTGATTTAATATTATAGTATTCGCAAATTTTTGATTTAAAATTATAGTATTTGCTTATATTTGATTTTTAATTTAATATAGTTCTTGCTAATATTTGATTTTTGATTTAATATTATAGTTTTTGCTTATGTTTGATTTTTGACTTAATATTATAGTATTTGCTTATACTTGATTTTTGATTTAATATTATAGTATTTGCTTACATTTGATTTAACATTTTTTTTAATAACGGCATTTTTTTAATAACGTCAACCTCATTTATCGTTACCCAGTGGGCACCTGTGAACCAAAGTCACGGAGGCGAGCAACATTACCCACGCCACACTGCCACAAATACCCGTTCATAGGGTGGGCCACATTCATACATTCACACATCAGAAGACAACATAAAGAGAGAGAAACATCCATGCCCAGAGCGGGATTCGAACCCGCAGCCATTGGCTTCGCAGTCAGGCACGCTAACCACTCGGCCACCTGGCCGGCTTGATTTAACATAAACTGCCTTAAATACGGAATAATATTTATTCATATAAAAACACAAATATTGATACTTATAGCAATGGGAGCATTGGCTTTGCATGCCTTTTTAAAGTTTAATTAAACTGCAGTTTAATTAAGTTTACTTGAACAGCTCTCGAGCCTCGGGTTACAGACCCCTGAGCTAGCCTGTTAATTATAAGATTATATTTTTTTTCCTAAATCAAAATTAAGAAAGTGGTAGCTTAATCCTATATAATAATTATAATACAACTACCTACTTTAGTTAAGACTAATTTGTCGCAACTAACATCAAAATAGTTTTGGTAAGATTTACAATTATTTTTTTTTCAAAATAATCTATCATAATAATCTCCTCTTCATACACATCAACGAAGGACATCCGCCTTCTTTAAACTAAATCTAAAATTATGAAGAAAATAAAGAAAAGTATGCCTCGCGCCAATCATAAAAGCTAACTACCGCTTAATTTGATTACGTTATTAAAAGCAACAGCTTGGAATGATTTACGCGTTATTAAATTCGTAAATCATCCTTAATTGATGTCAGAAGTAATGCTAATAAAGCTCCGAAAATCTCCTCATAAAAAATAACTATTTCTAAGTTATTTGAACTCGTAAATGCGCAGCCACAAGATTTAAAAAACGCACAACAACTTCGTGGAAGGGTAAATCAATTTTTTAAATCACTACAGCGCCAATTAGTATAAATAACCAACAATTAAGATGACATTCCTAACATTTTCTTAATGGGAGGAACTATTTCTGTTATTTTGATTGTATGCTAATATGGTTAATTATCGTCTCGTTAATTTGCTCTCTCCTGAAATCAAGAAACAGCTGCGGAAATTAACCGTATAATTTTGTTTGCTGGAAAATTGTTGCTCTAGGAATAATTAATCTGAGAGTATGCAATGAACATTAAAAGAAGATGAACATTACCATTTCGTGAACATTAAGCTCCGAATGGTTTGTGGAATTCCTTAAGATTGCACTTGCTTAAATTAAGATCCTGAAAATTAACAACTAAGTAAGGCATGTTTCTTATTTACTCTTTTTAGATGAAAAAAAAAGATTCAAAGCAGAATGAAAGGAAATAAATGGACGAGACAAAAAATTAGAAATAAAAAAATAGATCAAAATAATGTATTGATTGGTAGAAAATCAGAAAATAGCATTTTCAAAAAGAGCATCGATGATAAAAGTAATCAGTTAACTATAACCAGTTAACCAGTAATATAAAACAACAATATTTTATCAAATATTACTGATTGGTTATATTTTATCTACACCAGTGAAATTCGGAGATTTGTTGGGAAAATTACGCGAAGGCACTGTCAAGCTCAAATAGCGTTAGCGTTTGAATTACACGAAACCGTAACGCTCTGCAAAATCTCGCATGTCAATCTCGCAAAATCTCTGTCAATTCCCTGAACCATTGAGATTCATAATAGTACGAGAAAATCCGATCTCTGTAACATCACATATTCAAAGTATTTAAAGTTGATATCAAGAATTTTAAAAGCCTTTCGCTGTAAAAACTGATAAACATATTCAGAAATCAACGTAATCATAACTGGTAAAAAAAAAAAGTTTGATAATTTTTAACATAACTAAATTCAAAAATGAGCTTGCTGCTATCGTGCTATTTGATTATTTTTCAAAAGAAATTTTAAGTTTTTACATTTTTAAAAAATGCATCTTTTTTAGTATATTTATTGTAGCTGCAACAATATATATCCCGAATTGTGTCCT
The DNA here is from genome assembly GCF_043381705.1 of Parasteatoda tepidariorum. Classification (NCBI taxonomy): domain Eukaryota; kingdom Metazoa; phylum Arthropoda; class Arachnida; order Araneae; family Theridiidae; genus Parasteatoda; species Parasteatoda tepidariorum. Next base: position 41,440,621 of record NC_092208.1, on the reverse strand, counting down.
CATACATCATTCAAACGTGTTCTTAGATTTTACATTACACATTAGACGAACAGGAAAGTTGTAATGTTTAAAATGAAACTTATTATGAAGAAAACTATATCACTACTGGTACATAATTTATACCTAGTAGTGTGATAATCATAGTATATTCCTCTAGTCAAGTAAATTTTTTTAAATGCAATTTAGGCACCAGATTCCTTTGTGATAGCAAATTTTACTATTAGATGCTTTCAAAGACGTCATCGTAGGTAAACCATGGCATATATTAAGTAACCAATCAGGTTCGACACACGCGTGACGTCGCTTACAGGTATTAAACTGATCAAAATCAAACTTAAATCACATGATTAGGCATAATCACTTCACCTCTTCTCGAGTTTTAAGTACCCAATTGTAGCTTCTAAATAGTAAAAAAATATTTTTTTTAAAAATAAGAATTTAATAAAAAAAATTTTTTTTTCTACTTTAACGATGGAGAAAATAACCTGGCGTAATAGAGTAAGAAAAAAAATTTCAATAAATAGTTCTTTTGGATGTAAAGTATGTTTCGTTAAAAAAAGAAGGGAAATCTAATCAAGCAACTAACAAATATTTAACTTATATTTTGTTTAAATAATCAAGTTACCCAACTATTATTTATCAAGGAAACAAGCAGTGCAATACATATAAATTTTAAATTGTAGAGTAAATTTTCTTAAATAAATAGTGACTCAAATTTTTATTCAATGCGGATAAAGTTAAAAACATTCTTTTCTAACATGAAATTTTCAAATTTCTATTTCGCTTTTAGAAAAGGAATCTTAAACTAATTTTAAATATTTTATACCAGCAAACAAGTAATATTTATAACTGAAAACTGAATAAATATTTTAGTATTCTGAGTTTCTTGCTAACTTAATTACATTAAGCCACTGGTATCGTTGTGCTAGTTTCATTATTTTAAGCACTACCTTCTATTCAAGTTTTAAATGTTTACAATATTTACTATTTCAGTATAAATAGTATACAGTAATTATTTGAAAGCCCAGAGTATATTCAGAATGCTTTGAAGTTAAAAGGGAGACGCAAGTAATCTTTCAGCTTAAAATTTCAGAATTCAGTTGCGTCATAGATTATTTTGATACGGGTATTATGACTAGAAGATATATAGTTATAAAATCAGAGGTAGCGTCAGCAAAGCTTCCATGCATGTGGTTTTGATAGAAAATATACTCCAATTTGGACAAATTTTTTGAAAAATAACGAATTTTTTATAATGAAGTTTTTAAAAAAATCTTTAAACATTCGTTTTGTACCAACACAGTGCAACAATACTACATTCGCCATTCACAGTGAATATTATGTCTTCTGATAGCCCTTGTTCAATGCTTTATCAAAAGTACTTCTTCAGTATATTTTGTGCACGCCGACAGCTTGATACATTTTATATGCACCGAAGAGCCGTTACATTATGACCACCCTGCTAATAACATGTAGGACCACCTTTAGCCCCCAAAACTGCCAGCACCCGCCGTGGCATTGATTCCACAAGGTGCTGATAGGTAGTCTGAGGTATCTGGTACCAAGCGCTCACCAACTGGTCCTGCAATTCCCTCACATTGCGAGGGGGTAGCGTGGCAGCACGAATTTGGTTTTCTAAGTAGGACCACAAATGCTCTATTGGATTATGGTCAGGTGAATTTTGGGGGCCAAGACATGACTTGAAAGTCACTGGAATGTTTCTCGACGATTCGACCCTTATGACATGATGCATTATCCTGTTGGTAAACACCATCCCCTTCAGAAAAAACTGTTGAACCTGAACTGTTGAAAAACTGTTGAATAGATGAACCTGGTCTGCAACTATGTTCAAGTAGCTTATAGACGTCAGAGATTGTTCTATGAGGATTATGGGTCCTAATGTGCCCCATGAAAACATTGTTCCTGGGCGAGAAACTATGAAAACTTGGGGGAGCCCATTGTTATAGATGACTGTAGCAAATAAAGAATGAAAAACTCTTTCAATATTTACATTGGATAACTAACGTTTAAAACTTACAGAACATGGAATTAATGATAGCGATAGTTTATATAATTTTCAGCATTTTTAATAGACATTATGACTTAATCTTAAAATGTCACACATTAGTTTATTTTACGTAAATATTTTTATAGAAACCCAATCCTATGTAAACATTTGAAATTTACAGATTTATATTTATTTAAAGCAATATCGATTACCATTGGTAATTAAAACTCAAAACTGTAGAAAAATTTTTTTTAAAAAAAGCCATTTTGTTTCATTTGGTAATGAAAAAACTGAAAAAATTTATATAAATAGAAAATTGGATTTTTTAATAGATTTTTTTAACGAAAAAACTAGGTTCGACTTTTTTAAAAAGCCATCAAGTTTAAACAGTGGCTCAAACAATCTAAACCCCGGAAATAATCATTTTCAACACCAAATTCGGATTGGTATAACAAAACAGTTTTTACAGTGCAGGTAACATATGCACTAGCGACTTCCTTTTGGTTTAAGTTCAAAAGTTTGTCTCATTCTATCGTCTAATTTGTTTACTATATTCACCGATTTGATTCTGAATATTGATTGATCAGAATATAGAGTCTTGATTAACTGATTGTATTTATCGACTTGATATTGAAAAATAATTAAATGAAATTAAGTTGATTTAATTCTTATTTTAAAGCGTAATAATATTTTAAAGCGTTTTTTTGTAGTTAAATAATTGATTCTATCAACTAAACTTTTGATTGCTTGACTGTATTAACTTGGTTCGTTAGATACATATTGTTAATCTAACACTAAACATACCAACACTTAATGTATACCTATTTCCACCATAGCCAGTCAAATGACAGGACTTTGTTTCTTGATTGAATGTGTGAAATATGGATGTTACTAAGGAAATAAACTAAAAAAGACTTTATCATAGTTAAGCAAAATTGTATATTGCCCATTTTCATGTATTACAGACACAAAGAATGAGAATTTTTAATTTAATGCTAAACGCATTTTTTACACATACAGGGTGTTTCCATTGTGCATTTTTCGCAAACATATTTCTTCTAATTATTATTATTTCTTTAATTCTTATAATTAATATTACTTCTTCTAAAAACTTGTGCTGTCTTGATTGTTTCAACATTTTTCTGGGGAAAAATCTAACAGTTAGTTAGAAAGGAAGTAAAGCTATCAAAAAAAAAAATAGTGCGTGGAGTCCCTCCGCGCGGATGAAGTTAAACTTCGTAACCTGCGACATTAATTGTAGAAGAATCAGCTGTCGTAGAAAGATCACTAGTTCTATTCAACGACTCTTTTTCCTGCTCCGCTCGCTTCCGTGCTCTGTAATTACGGTAATATTGTGCATTTTTCCCTCGTGGACCTCTTGAACCAGTGCTTGTGGTTGCCTCATCGTCTCGCCCTGGAAAATGTATTTGTATTAATAATGTATGTGAATGCGTCATAATGTAATTTCAAAAGAGAAAACCTAACAATCAATTGATATTCACAAGAGACGTACCTTGACATAACCTTAAATCCGTCGCATTGTCCGTGGGATTGTTTTCACTCATTTTTTACAATTGTTATCCACTAAATTTGAAAATAAAAAATACTACCCAAATTAAATTATATGTGTATCAAAGCAAACTAAAAAAATATTTATAGAAAAACAATACTTTTATGACTTTTATTATTTTTATGCTAGAGAGAACCAAAACAATATGGAAATGAATGAGGGAAAACTGGATCCTACCACGTGATTTCCCAGCCAATAAAAATGTAGCGTTAAACGTTTAACGCAACCTTGTTGGAAGTCGCATAAGAAGTATCACTTCAATAAAATATAAGCTACGTACCAAAATATTTAGTTTTTGTCACTTTTTCTAACACAAAAATGCCAATCTAAAATGTTTGGTACTTTCTTGAAATTTGAATTCACAGTTATTCTGATTGAACTAAACTACGCAACAGTGTTTGTAGAAATGTGTAACTAATCGAATGCAATACGTTGAACAAGCATTACATCGTAATTTCTGATCCGATAACCTTATAAAGCAATAAATTGTTCTCCCGGTCAAATGATCGGTTGTGGTAGAAATAAGTATACGACAACTATTATTCGAAACAAACAAAATACAAAAAAAAATAGAATATTAACTGTCTAAAATCGTTAGAAAAAGTCATGAAGTCAAGTGTACAAAAACGATAAGATAAGCGCATTTTCGATGCATCAGTTCTTAAACGGTCATTTAACCGGTAATTGTATGCTACGTGTTAAGCGTTCAGAAAAGTTGCTGTTGTTCCAGCAAAGATCTTATTTCCAATTTAATGAGTGCCTACAATGCTGGTGCTGATCATCTGGGTAGTTTGCATACTGCCAAGGTAATGTGATACATGAACAATTTTTTCGCATTTCAACGGTGCATGTTAGCTGTTAAACATTAAAGATTTTGCATTTGTACAACTGCTTGATTTTGCCCACTTCGGGTGAGGGTATTTCAAATCTGAAGTTTGTTTTGTTCCTAAAGCTACAGATTTTTTTTGAATAAATAATATTTTTAGTCTATTTTTTGACGAAAATTGTAAGTTCGCGGCTTGGGGCACTTACCTATTATGACCCATTCCCTGTTCAGAAGCGCACGAAGAAACAGAATTCTAAATATAGACTTTTTTTAAATTCGATTTCTCAGGAACCATTCAACAGATTTCACTTAAATTTTGTATTTTGTGATGAAAAATTACTAAAAATGATGCAAAAAATTATATACCTAACAATTCAAAATGTTTTCGAGGATTATTAAAAAAATAAAGAAAATATTAAACTAAAATTAAGTTTTTTGCATGGAATTATGTTTGGATAAACAAATTTTATAATGTGAGCAGAATTTTTTTTAATTCGCTTGAAAATTTCGAGGTATGGCAAACTATACAAAAATGAAATTAACATTATGGTGTCCAAACTATGGGGACCATATTTCCCAGATTGTGGCTACCCCTTAAATTTTGGTGGTCGGTAATCCGAATCAGTTGGAGAAAAAAGGTATATTTATTCAGAGAAAGTACGTTTTTGTTCCTGATTTCCTAACTTAAAATATTGTCTACACTAATTAGCATATTTGAGGTTACACCCTCGAACTATTAAGTTTGAGTCCTAGAACGTGAAAGTCTGAGCACTACATCAAAAGAAATTCTAGGTGGTCCTTTATTTTTGGCATACAGTACATACGTAGAAAAATGCAATCGCTTTCTAAATTTCTCATATATATCGCAAAATCTATTAATGTGTGTATGTTTGATTACAAATATGATAACTGATTTCTCTAGGCATGGTTAGTATTTAAACATAGGTTAGTATTAGTAGATGCTTCAAATGAAATTTATAATTTCAGTAAGATAAGATGCACACAATAGTCAGTAAAGTTAATTTTACAATACAGTATAAAATAAGAATCATGAATTTAGAATGCATCTACAAATTTTCAAAATAAAATTGGTTTGTAAATCAATCATACACGTAGCAAACAGCGAATATTAACACGTTGAATGCCATGGGGGTCACCGGTGACTGGCTCAAGAGTATTAGAAACACATAATTCGAGTAAATTTTTAATGCTCTAATTTTTTTACATTATTATCGTTACTAAAATGGTTTGAAGAAATTAATGCAATACATACTGAGAAAATCATTTTGGCCAGACGGGCAAGCCATGTAAAATTAGCGTGGCATTCAACGTGTTAAGATTAATTCAATCTAGACTTAGAACGGAAGTGGATAATATTGCTCATTATAAAATTATTGAGTACAGTTCTCAAAGATTTTATAATTAAATATAGTTATCTTTATTACACAACAAAAATCAAACATTTAACTGCGAATTTTTATTACTATTGATGAATAACAGCGTTGGAAGTAAAAACGAACTCTTCCTGGCTCATTCCAGATTATAAGCACACTACTGCCGATATTCTACTTCGCATTTCTTGAATTTTTGATATCGCCAACAGTGTTTTCGGAAGTGAAAATAATTCCCATATGGTGTAAAAGCATCAGAATTTGTAGTAAGATTATACAATTCTAAGATCACATCCTTTAAATCGTGAATGAATGTTCGATTTGGTGTTAACCCAGAATAAAGTGTTGCTTAACACAATTTTTTTGGATTGTTCAACATCATATTCAGAGATACATCACACCAGTTTTTACAGTGCATATAAAACTAAATATTAGAATATCAGTAAAGAAGTTTAGTTGCATATCAATTGTGAGCTATTGTATATCAATTATTCATACACACAATTTCAAAGTAAACAAAATAGTTTAGCAAAGTCGTGAAACGAATAATTCCATAAACAAAATAATATTGCTAAAATACCACATAAAACGAACAAGGCTGCTAAAAAGCTGCGAATGATAATACATGGCGAATAATGAAGTGAATCAGCTGCCTTCTATAAAGAACATTTCATGGCGCAGAATATTCTTAGCCTTTGTGAATTGCGGGTACAAAAGCTACCAACCACAGGATGCCTTAAAGACAATCAGTAGGCAGAAAGGGGATAAGTACGGAAATCCCTTGGCATCGATTAAAACTGTGCAGTGGAAGAATTAAGCCAGAAACTTTCGGACGTAATCGCCACTTTGGAGGAAGCGGATCAAGAAAGGAGTCTTTTCCAAAGTATTTAAGGCATCTTAATTTTGCTTCTTATGTAATGATATCGCCATATGGTTTGAGAAGATTATCTTGCGTGAACTAGAGAGAAAGTAAATGGGAAATTATTTGGTCTTTCGTTTTACTTAATCCCAAAAATATCAAGTGATGATACTTCGTAGCGGAATATATAGGTTATGAGGATTACTATGAATAAGTATATACGTCTGGAGATTTCTGTTTCTGATCTTCAACATTATTTTTATAAAAATGTGCTAAATATTGTTTTAAAATTCGACAAAGCTTATAAACAGTTAAGTTAAAGCAAAAAGGTTAAAAAGATTCTGAAAGCCTAGAATTCAGATGGAAATAGTTGAAAATATTGTGTTATTCATTTCTAATAAAATAAAAAATATTAAGACACATTTTGAAATAAAGTTTAATTTGTACGAAAGATTTGCAGTATTTGGATATGACTTGAGATGCACGTTTTTCACGGAAAGTAAGAATGCAGAATTTTCCTATAACTTAAACATAGACTACTTTTACGTTCGGGTGCACCAGTCTTTTAAATGAACAGTTTTCTAAGAGACACCCGTTTAACAACTGATAATAACTGTACATTGCACAAAAAAGATCTAGTTGAACAACTTTTGATCTAATGATCGGGTCTTCATGTTCTAGGACTCAATCTTAATGGCTCGTGAGAGTGAGCTCAAAAATTCTATTTAATTAGTGCAGACTATACTATTATGCAGACTATATTATTATCAGCTACAAAAACGTACTTTCTCTGAATAAGCATACCCTTTTTTCCACTGGATTCGTATTTCTGACCCCCAAAATGTAAGGGGTAGCCGCAATCTGGGAAATATGGTCCCAAATAGTTTGGTCAGGTGTGCGGTCTAAAGTTTGAACCCCTTAATCTCAATTTTACTTGGTGCTAGTTTCGCTATATCTCGAGAACTTTTTCAGCAAATTTAAAAATTTTGACACACAGCGGTGATAGTTTAAACACGGTTTCAATTTGTGCTTAAAAAAATTAGAAGTCACTGTTCATTTCTTAGTAGATAAAAATAAACTGCAAACTACTAGCTGTTAAGTGAAGTAGAACAACAATGGGAAATAATTTTCAGTAAATATCGCAGAAAATTATGGACAGGTGTTATTTTATATTGATAGCTGCACAATATCTTCGTAATGTACATTTCTGCTTCAATAAAAAATTGATCTTTTCAAATAATGATCGTATATAAAACACTGTTCAAGTTCAATAAAAAAGACATTTAAATTCTGTTATAGAAGTAATTTGGAAGTACATTAAAAATCCTTAGTAACAAATAAAAATCTAATTTTTGTCAAATAAAAAATCTTATCGAAAACGATTTACAACTATCTATAATATCTGTAACAAAAATTCTCTATTGTACATAAATCAAGTTCCTTAACGAAAAATTTGCTTCCAATAATCACATCAGCACTTACTCCATTACAGGTCAAATTCGAAAAAGCGCTGTGAATGATAAACGATCTTCCTGCAAACAAATTTAAAAGTATCGAAATACCAACCAATAAGATTAAATGAAGATAATTTGAAATTGATAAGATAGCTGAATTAATGATCAATCCAAGATTCGATAAGAAAATTCAATAGCGTGGTGTATCATTTTAGAATTTTCAAAGCCATTTCCCGCACCTAACGCTCATAACCACTTAATCTTGAAGGCNAAAATTGTTTAAGTTTAGAATATATCAAGAAATTGATGGTAGCTTAAGACCATACAGCATGCCCAGTACATTAAAGTAAAATTGCATAAATTAAAAGAAAATTTAATTTATTTTTAAATAGTTAAACGACCATGATAAATTAATTTTTGTTTGCTGCATTGTTGATTATGTAACGACATTTTTTTAATAGTGTGTTTTATGCATGCAATAAAATGTTAAGAGTTAAGAACAAAACTTTGTTTAAATTTTATATAAAGTTAATATATAAACTTGTATTATATAGTAAGTGTATGTGATCCAATATTAGTTAGAGCTAGTAAGGCCAAACGCTCCGTTCTTGAAGTAAAATGCGAGCTTTGCGCCAAAGTGACGTCACTAGAGTGACGTCGGAGGATCGGCGCGGCGAAAGATACTTCAAAGGAGTGAACCAGCCCTTCTATTCTATTTAGCCCTGGGCAAATTGTCTCCTTTTCTCACATCAAGCCAGGGCAGGATTAAGCGTACGTGGGGCCTTAGGCCATCCAAATTTTAAGGGCCCTTAGATTAAATTTCTTTCCTAGTACATTTTTTATTTAATCAAATATAAAAGTATTTATATATCTTTTCACTTAAGAAAGCATATTTAAAATTAAAATAAATAATAATAAATTAAATTTTACTTTATTTTGTTAAATTAGAACTAAAAAATAATAAAATTTTGAAAAAAATTTGAAAAATCATTGTTTTTTTTAATATTTTAAATTTATTTTCAAAATATCCATTTTAAGGGTGCCCCTAATCATTGGGGGCCCCAGGCCATGGCCTAGTCTGGCTTAATGGGTAATCCAGCCCCTGAATCATGCCTTCTATTCATCCATTCATTTGTAACTAAGGAAAAGGTAAATTTTAAGGATGCAGATTATTTCAGCTCTATATTTAACCCTTAAATGAGTGGTTTTTGTTTTGAATTTAAATAAATCATGTTTTAATTGGAATGTAATCATTAGGTTACGTAAAAAAAATTTAAAAAAAAATCAGATAGTAATATTTAGTATTTTGAAAAAGTTGTAGACTTAAGGCAACAGTGTGTTTATAGCTAAAATTATTGTAGATGTCGTGTCTACAATAATTTTAGACTTCACTATCGCAGACGTCATAGTCATGTATTTTATATTATTTCAAAAGATATAAATTTTAATATTATTTACGAATGAGATACAGCAAAGCAATTGCAATATTTATTGTGACACAAAGCAATCTTGCATTCAGTCAGTGAAAATTCTTTGCTATCTGGAAGTAAGTGCAAAATATAACTTACCCGCTAAAACTAGTGCAAGTTCTTTCTATGGTTATAAACATACGTTTAGTAACTCTCCGAATAAAATTAAGTGGAACTGGGATATAAACAATTGGCAACAATATGTATTTAAAGGTAAATGCGAATTTTAATTTTTTTCATCTACACAAAGATGATAAATTGCTATGTTACTCTCATTATTATAAGACATAATAGGTAAAATCTTTAAATTTCTTTGTGTTGTTATGGCCAAACTATTCCTTAAATCAGTGTTTCCCAAACTTACGACTTTTGTGTAACCCTTCTAAATTTTTCGTAATGCTGTGTACCACTAATAAAGAAAATGAATGTATTTTTTTAAAAATATGTTTATTTTTATTTTTTGATATAAAGTTTTGTTAATAAGTTTATTTGTATCAGTGAGAAGGATGATATTGTTTTTGTTGTGATAACAGTTCATCATGATTTGGTTCTCTTGTGATCAATTTTAGTCTGAGATGCGATTCCACGTACAATAATCTATTTCTTTTTCTTTTTCGAAATAATGTCCACGAAAGCTGAAAAAGCGGCTTCACATAAATATGAAGTAGGGAAAAGGCAAAATGTATTTCACAACTTTTTCTGTTAAAATTGGACACATATTTTTCATTTGCAGCCAGAATGATGTTAAAAAAACACTCCTCATGTTCATTTTTAAAGAATGATAAAAATTACATTTTATAAAAATAATCAAAATAAGTAGAATTAATTACAAACTTTTACAATAAAAAAAATTGCACAAAAGTTGAAAATCACAACTGGCTGTTGACATTACTAATTATTAACTGTTAACTCTGCAAAAAAATAGCCAATAGAAAAATACGTAATCGTAAATTTTCATGGTAAAATTCTTCGTTTGTTGCAAGATATTTCGCATAAGAACGCTTACCCCCGATAAACTGTTCCCGTACCCCTGGGGGTACGCGTACCACACTTTGGGAAACACTGCCTTANAGATAAAAGGAATTTGTTGTATCATAGTTCTTCGATTAGGGACGGTGAATTGTCTCCTTTCCTCACATCAAGTTTACTATCCATTCATTTGTAACTGGAGAATAGATGTTAATACCATTACTTCAGTTTTAACGCGTAAAGATATTGTAATGCATATAATATCTTAAAGCGGTTGAATTTTGAATTTTAATATCATTGCTGGAATTTTAACACAAATATAGGAGACAAAAAGCATCTGTTGTATCAGAGTGAAACTTTCTCATATCTAGTAATATCTGGGGATGGTAAACTTTTCATATCTAATAATATCTGGGTATGATAAACTTTTTAATATCTTATATAATCTATTTTTTATACCTAGTTCATAACTAAACTCAATTTGTTGGGAGAGATATAAAAGACATTTATGCATCATAGTTCTTGAATTAGGGGCTGGCAAATTGCCTCCTTTTCTCACATCAAGCCTACTATTCATCCATTCATTTGCAACTAAAGAAAAGGTCATTGCTTAAATTTTAAGGATGAAGATTATTTAAGCTCTATATTTAACCCTTAAATGAGTGGTTTTTGTTTTGAATTTTAATAAATCATGTTTTAATTAGAATGTAATCATTAGGTTACGTAAAAAATTTTAAAAAAATCAGATAGTAATATTTAGTATTTTGAAAAAAAGCTGTAGACTTTTGGCAACCAATGTGCTTATAGCTAAAATTATTGTAAAAGTCGTGTCTACAATAATTTTAGACTTTACTATTGCAGACGTCATGGTCATATATTTATATTATTTTCAAAGATATGAATTTTAATATTATTTACGAATGAGATACAGCAAAGCAATTGCAATATTTATTATGACACAAAGTAACCTCGCATTTGATGCATTAAGCCAGTGAAAATTCTTTGCTATCTGGAAGTACGTGCAAAGACTTACCCGCTAAAACTAGTGCAAGTTTTTTCTTTCACACGGGATTTATTTTTTATGGTTATAAACATAAGTTCGGAAACTCTACGAAAATAATTAATTAAATAAAATTAAGTAGAACAGAGATATGAACAATTGGCAACAATATGCATTTAGAAGTAAATGTGAATTTTAATTTTTTTCATCAACACAAAGATGATAAATTGCTATGTTACTCTCATTATTGTAAAACATAATAGGTGAAATCTTTAAATTTCTTTGTGTTGTTGCGGCCAAACTATTCCTTAAATGCAAAAAATTCGCAATATTAAAATAATAATTACTTTAGTAGTTAAAATTTATCTTTTCGTGTTTGAAGAAACAGCAGAAAACTTATTTCCTGTATTAAAATCCGTAATGCATGACCTAATTCAGAAATATAATTGAATTTTTGAAGTAATCCCAATGCATTAGGCTTAATAAATATAGATAAAAACCGCAAATATATAATACATGCCGAAACGAAAAAGTTATTATAGATATTATCACAAAATGATGCCATTACGTTTGGTAAATAATTTTGTGTTCGTTTAAATCCTTTTAACAGTAAATTTGCAGAATCGCTCACTCATTAATGGCGATCACTTTACATTATTTTGTCGAGAAATTTTGCACAATTATTATTTTTCGTGACATACTGATCTTATATACTGCTTTGTAAATGTTAGTTCAGCTTCAGCGTTTTTAAACTAATGACATTGCTCTTCTGTTTTCCCTCCTAATTCATGCGATCAATTTTTCACGTTTTCTTTTCACTTTTGGTATTACTTTATAATTGTAATTTTTTTTACTTTTTTTCAAATGTGAAATTTCGCAATAAGATAAATATATACGAAATAGTTACCATGTTTAAAAAAATTATTATTTAAAATACTTCATAATATTTCATTATTTATTTTATCCATATTTACCAATTTGTAAATGTTAGCTCAGCCGATACTTCAGCTTTTTTTTTAAACTAATGACATGACTCTTGTTCTTGTTAACATTTTTACACGTGTAATTTGGCATTTTTCTTTTTACTTCTGATATTACCTTGTAATTGTAATTTTTTACTTTTTTCATTTCATACGAGTGAAACGAAACAGTTGCATTATGTCTAAAATATATTATTTAAAACATTCATAACATTTCAGTTATTTTTTTTATTTTATTCATAAATATACAGCTAAATTGTAAATGTTAGCTCAGTCAATACTTTTACGTTTTTTAATCAATGACATGGCTCTTCTGTTTATACTTTCATTTTATGCCCTTAATTATTCATGGCTTATTTCCTTCGCTTTGATTTTAATTTTTTATTTTTTTGGTATGATTTTAAAATTGTAATTTTTGTACACTTTTTCAAACTATGTAAAATTTTGCGAAAAAATAATTTCACGAAACAGTTACATAATGTTTAAAAGATAATAATTATTTAAAATACTTCATAATATATCATTTATTTCCTTTTAAATAGTTGTTAACTCAGCCATAACTTATGCGGTTTTAATTAATGATACGGCTCTTCTGTTTTGCTCGTATTTCATGCGTTTAATGTTTATATTTTCTTTTCGGTTTTAGTATTACTTTATTATTGTAAGTTTTCACATTTAGATATGATGAATAATTTCTTAATGAAATGAACTCGAGAGATAGTTACATTATATTTAAAAATAATTATATAAACACTTCACAATATTTCCTTCATTTTTCGTTTACTTATTAATAAATACCTCTTTTAGCTCAACCAATACTAGAGTTTTTTATCCAATGACTTGGCTCTTCTGTTTTTACTCATAATTCATACGGTTAATTTTGCATTTTTTTTTTCACTTTTGGTATTACTTTATAATTGTAACATTTTAAACTTTTTTCATACCATGTGAAATTTTGTGATAAAATAAATTCACGAAACAATTACATTACAAGAATAAATAATTACTATTTAAAATACTTAATAACATTCCATTCCTTTTTCATTCAATATTCATTTAATTTATTCATATATACCACTTTGCAGATGCTAACTCAGCCAATAATTTCGGCATTTTTAAGCAAATGACAAGACTTCCCTGTTTTTGCTCGTATTTAATGCGTAGAATGTTTCATATTTTTTTTTTCGCTTTTGGTATTGTAATTTTCGTACACTTTCTTTTCATATGATGTGAAATTTCATACTAAAAAAACTTCACGAAATAGTCACATTATGTTTAAATAGTAATTATTACTTAAAATACTTCATAATATTTCATTCGCCAATAAAACTTACTTTCATCAAAAAAATCTAAGCTACCGAAGATTTTTGCAAAACTTATAGTTCAGTTTTGAGGAAATTCGGATATAAAAGAGATGTTTTTTGCTATTGGACTTAGTTTTACAATAAACTATGCAAAGATATACTATATATCGAGTTATGAAAATTGAATATTGGTTCGGAATTAGCTGAAAACTCAGTATAGTTTAAATCCAAACGATTTATCGTTTGAATTAATGATTAATCAACTTCGTTTGATTTTAAATGATTAATCAATCAACGATTAAAAATCCAATCAAATTATAATATAACCTAAATTTATAACACTGTCTTATTTTTCAAGGTTAGAATGAAACATTTGCGAACATCTTCAGCTTAATACTATGTGCCTACTGTTACCAACTTCGTTAAATAACGAAGAACACCCAAGAAACAGGACATTCTAATAATGTTTCATTTCTTCGATCCGCTAGCCTGCACACCTGGGTAAGGTGAAAGGCCGTTACGGTTGAAGTCTTCTTCGAAAAATGACCCACTGCCTTCAGATTTAAAGAATTATTTTGGTAAGATATGGAGAATCATATCAACTTTACTTAGGTCAGTGACTTCAATAATGAAATGAAAAAAAATTAAGTCAATATAGCTATTGTTGAAGACGTCGATATTGAACTTAAAACAGTTGCCATAATTAAGATTCAGTAAGTTTTATTCAAATGTCAGAAGCAAATTCTATTATTTAATCTAGTCTAAAATCTTTTATTGAAAATCTGAAAAACACTCATAAACGGGTTCATCATTTCTCAACTTATGGAATTCATTGGTCAACACACTAATGCCCGTGTAAAGAATGTTAGACCTGATTAACAGATTAGTATCCACAGAAATTTGGTACAACTTTAATCTATTTCGGAGAGAAATAAGGATTCATTGTTCGCTGCAACGTATTCAAAAGTGTTTCATTTTTTAGTGTATTTTTCACCTTATAGTGCAATAGTTAAAGTTAGGGAAATTTTTCTTAGTTTTAACCAATTTTTTATAAGTTTTTTGCTTATCATGCTGAGTTTGGCATTGTTTAAATATATGACTTTTTTTAAAATTCGATTGCTCAGGAACTATTCAACCGATTTCTCAAATTTTGTATTTTTTCATAAAAAATAACATACAAAAAAATGATGCAAAAAATTATATCCCTGACAATTCAAACATTTTTCGACTATTATTAAATAACGTAAAAAATCTAAATCAGTGACTTAAAGTGAGTTTTCACAAATTTTATAACTACGTAAAAAATTTTCAATTAGCTTAAAGAGTTCTCAAAATATGACGAAATATGAAAAAGTAAAATTATAATTAAGGGGACCAAACTTTAAGCCGCTCTCCTAATGTTCGGTCTCCTCATAATTCCCAAACTGCGACCACCCCCTATATTTTGGAATCAGAAATCCGAATCCGTCGGGGGCAAAATATGTGTTTATTCAGAGAAAGTACATTTTTGCGTCTGATTTCGTAATTTAAAATATCGTTTGAACTAATTAATAAGCATATTTGATGTCATTTTCTCGAGCCATCGAGTCCAAGAACGTGAAGATCCGATCATTAGATCAAAAATTATTCAAGGTGGCCCGTTTTTTCCCCCTTTTTTTCCAAAGCACTGTACGTCTCTGTTTGATATGGTTGAGTGGCACAGAGCCCCCACTGACCTAAAAATTTATCATAATGACAATTACTGTCTTCTCTCTGATAAGATTTATCAGCCAAGTGTGCTTATTCGCAATAAATGTTTTTCTTTTAACATTAAAATTTTCATAAATTCATATTTAATTGCTCTAAATAGTTTTAAAATTTTAAAACTACTTAGAGCACATTTTTTTATCAAAACTTATTGTTTCTATGGTCATTTATTGTCAAATTGCAAGCAGAGAACAGGTTGTATTAAACTTTTGACGACCAATGTAAAATACAGACAGCTTC
The DNA here is from genome assembly GCF_043381705.1 of Parasteatoda tepidariorum. Lineage (NCBI taxonomy): Eukaryota > Metazoa > Arthropoda > Arachnida > Araneae > Theridiidae > Parasteatoda > Parasteatoda tepidariorum. The sequence goes on along the minus strand of NC_092208.1, from coordinate 41,424,805 downwards.
TTATAAATCCAATAAATATAGAAGTTGTATAATCTTTTTGAACAAAATTGCAAAAGCTTCACTTTTAAAGCTTTTAAATCAAACTGTATCTTATTATTATTTCTGGATAAGTGTGTTACAAGTTTCCAGAATTTCCATATAACACAATTCAAGGAAACAATTCTCACTTTTAGAGAGATTAATCGCAGTACAAAAACATACAACGACAGAATATGTACTCATTTTAAACACATTTGAACAAAAAAGCGACGAATGCGTAGTCCATTCATCCAGTAAATTCATAAAAATATTTCAGATCTTAAAGAAAAATTTCTTTTAACTGGATAAAAATAAAATTAGCAAAAAAAAAATTATAGTCCCACATTTTACAACTCTTTTCTCCAGTTTAAAGGTGTTGAGGTTTGATATGCATTTATCACAAACACACCGTGAAATCATATTTTAAACTAATAAAAGAAAATATTTAAAATAGCTGATTTATGAATTAAAAAATAATTTCGAAACAGTTCAGAAACTCCTATCTCGGAAGCATTGCTGCTTTAATTTTCAAGAAAAAAAAAATCTTTAATGAAGTTTGTCTTGATGCTCTATTCAAGAGTTACCTCGTCTTCTGAGTTGAGTGAAATAATACAAAACTTTGGTATATACTTAATTTGAACATAATATCCACTCTTAATAAAGGCTGTTCATCTGCGATCATGAGAACAGATCAACCAGATTCACCATTTTAAATTCTGCGCTTTAAGTAATGGCTTAGTAGTAGACACTAAGATGGACACAAAATATTTCATTTTGAATCAAACGAAAAGTTTATTTTAAAAACTAAAACACGAGAAACTGCCGTCCCAACCGAAGAAACATAGCAACAGAACTCAACTTGAACTTAATGTTACTGCAATAAAGAATTTATTTAAACTTCATCTTTTTTTTTCGTTTACATATTGCTGCTCTCCTAAATAGAGCTAGGCTAGTGTCTTAAATTTATTTAATTTATCAATAAAGTAATATAAAAAGCCTCTGATTTCAATCTAGGTCGTACACAAATGGAAATTAACCATTAACTTTTCTTGTAATTGCTTACGAAACGTTGAATGGCATATAAATTGAAATAAAAAAAAGAAACCCCAATGTTTTCTTCATTAGGCATGAGGGAGAAATAGAAACTATCTTTATTGTCCGATGCAAAAGGAGCCAATTGAAAGCTTCAATAGAAGCATATTATGGTCTATTCAAGTACTTCATTCGTAGCCTTATCGATAATTTTATCCTTACAATAATTTCTTTATACAAGTAAAGAGTTATTTTCTAAATATTATTGAATAAATCTGAATAAAAAAAGTTAATAAAAAATATATTTATAATTCCATACAAATAGAAAATTCTTACAATCGTACAAAAAATAAAATTTTAAACAAATAAAACTTGTACAAATATAAAAAAAGCTTTTGTTTCTCTCTGTATTAAAAATCGTAAAAGCTACCTTATGTAGTTTTAACTACCTTATGTAGTTTTAAATACTACTGCTGGTTGAAGGTACTCCATCGTACGGAGTAACTTATATATGATTTAATTTTTTGGTTTAAAACCTACATATTTTAGAAACCTTTCATGCACTAACATAGTAGGTAAATATCGACCCAAGATTTAATCTCTGAAGTAAATGCTCTTAAATTGAATATCGCCTTTAACTTAAAAGTGGCTTAAATAGCCCTGAATTGCAGTACTTTTCTATAATGGCAGTTCTCTTGTAACTACGAAATGTTGCCCTTACGCCTCCTCTTTAATGGTTAAAAGTTGAAATTTTTATTTTAAGCATAATTTTTTAACATAGCTAAATTCAAACTTTAAAAAAAATACAATAATGCTTGTGCAGAGACTTCAAGATACCATATCATCCTGGTAAAAGCGCTCAGCAAACTTAATTAAGAATACCCTACATTCTTTAAACACAAAATCCATTAAAAGCAACTCGTCGCACCTGAATGAACAACTTTACAATCCATCGTTGTGAAAAATCCCCATCGACAAATAAAAACGAGAACGGTAGCGAACGTTAGAATTAAAGGTGAGAATATATTAAGATTTTTCAGTTATTGTTCTTATAGTTGTTTTCTGCCGTTCTTTAAATAGAAAGGAGAAAGCGAGAAAAGGAGCTATGGTTGACTGCTCAAGATAATGCAATAATTTAAAAATGGATTACATCTAGATTCTAGAAGAACAGAAGCGGAAACAAGTTGACAATGGCATTAAACTTGAGTGAAGCGATGCCCAGAGCACCACTGATTGAGTGAAACTGGACATGAGGGATTAAAGTCACACAAGTTTGCGAGAAATAATCTTTCAAAACCATTTTTTTTCCACTCTCGAAAATTGTTTACAGGCATTTCTTTTTTATTGAAATCCCTAGGAATAAACTTTAAAAATATTAAAAGAGAAATCGTGTTTGGTTATCAAAATATATTGCAACAACGTTTTTTCTTCATTTTTCCTAATTATAAATAAAGCGTGTCTGAAATATTTTACCGTCAAAAAACAACCGTTTTAACTATTTACGCCAGACTTTGTTTATAGCAGTAGTAGAAATATGCTTTAAGGAAAAAAAATTTTAAATTTGCTTTCAAAATAAGTGGATATTTTCTTCTTTTACCATTTTGCGAAGTACATTGGTTTAAATCTAAATTAGGTTTTTGATGCATTCCATTTTTACTTAGACTTAATAGTCTGTAACAACAAGCTAAATTACAAGGAAAAAATAAAAAGGAAAGAATTACGCTCTCCGTTATTTTTGAAAGTGAAATAAGTTCATTTGACGCTACATATTATTTATACTCTATGGTCTTAATAACTATTTTTACATTTTAAAGTTTAATCAAATTGTGGTGTTAAAAAAGACCCAAGTTAATTGACCTTAGCCAATATTTTTAAATTCTTCCCCTGAATATCTCCATATAGGAAAAAAGGGCTCTCTTCAAAATAATGGCCACTTTCAAGAAACATTGGCACATATTTTGAAAACAAAGCTGTCCGTACCAGAGTTGGGCGCCGATTACAGTAATCGATTATAACTGTAATTGATTACAGATAATTACTGCTATCAGGGGTCAGTTCAGACATTTTGTGAAAGGTCCGTTTTTCGTGAAATTGTAAAAAAATTACTCACATTTTTTCAATCAGGGTCCGCTTTTAAAAATTTGTGCAAATAGGGTCCGTTATTGCAAAAAATTGTAAAGACATACATGATAATGCTCAAAACTGTAAAATTATAATTAAAAAAAATAAATTTCAAAAAATAAACAACAATTGCTCCTTCTAAATTAGAGATGCAACATACAAATATTTGGTATTTAGCCTATACTGCTGAACGCAGAATATTAATTTCGGACGAATAATGGAAGAATCGTCTGCCGAAGACAAAACTTAATTCATTTACATCCATCTTTCTTGTTTTCTGCCCTGGAAAGGGTTTATTCGATTAACAAAATAATAATGAAGGTAAACAAATTTGTGAAGGGTCCGATAAAAAGAAAAAATCATTTTGTGAAGGGTCCGTTTTTATGAAAAGATATTTTGTGAAGGGTCCGTTAACGGACCCAAATTTCTTCTAAACAGACCCCTGGCTATGTAATCAATTACTTGTAATCGCGATTACAGGTAATTGCGATAATAAATAATCACGATCTCGGATTACATCAGTCATTACAGTAATCAATTACTGGTAATCATGATTACAAATTTTGATTACAACTGTAATGATGATAACAATAATCAACTACTTGTCATGCTAACGGTAATTAATTACTTAAGTTGACAATTACTTGTAATCATGATTACAACTCACCATAATTTTGATTACGGCTGTAATCATGATTAAATTAATCAATTACTGGAATTCTTGATTAAAAATTATTAAAATATGTGATTACTCATGATCATGTGATTACGTATAATCATATTACGTAATCATATGATTATGCGTAATATGATCACATATAATATAATTCATAATCATATGATTATGCATAATTCTATGATCACAAGTATTCTAAATATACGATTACAAGTAATGACGATTGCATACCGTATACACGATTTTACAGTACAAATAGTATAATGTATTGCATAATTATACATTTTGTACGCATTTACATACAACGTATGCAGATATGAATGTAACTAAAATATATGTGGGTCATTCTCACAAAAACAGTCATTTTCATTCTGTAATGTAATTCAGATTCGNGTGAGAAAAACCTATGTGTTAAATTTTTCGACTACATCTATTAATCAATTAACATTTTTGCCCAACTCTGGTCTGTAGGCGATAACGAGTTAAACGCATTGAAACTTTCGCAAAAATTCAATTAAACCCATTTCTTTCATTATAAAATAATAATGTTCAAATAAACATAAAAACTAAAGTAGTTAAAATCTATTGAACTTAGAATTTCAAAGAATTTAATCAGACTTAAAGTATTTGCCTTTTACTATCATATTTCAATATTTTATTACTTTAATCGAGAAAGCATTACTTTAATATTTTATGGTGTTAAAACTTCCAAGAAATGTTCCATTTTAACCATTTTGGAGCAGAATTTCTTTGAAACATTTCTCATACTTTAAGAAAAGTGATAACTTTTTAGCATTTTAATAATTTATGACTGCAAAATACGAAATGAAACACCGATGGCTTTCTGTGTTAAAAGTAAAATCTTTCAAAAAAAGTTACTTCCCAACTATAATTTTTCAAATTTGCACTTATTTAAAGTCAATTTAGATCTAAGAGAAATTTCTTTAATTTACGAAATCAATTATCGTTGAACTTTTGAAAATAATTGGGAAAATTGCAGATAATTACAGAAAATAGGAATTTTCGGATTTCATAATTTGGTACAAACGTAATTCCTGTAATCTAACACATTTTAGTAACTATTAAGAGTGTTTTTTATAATTAAAAAATCCCAAAAATATTTTTGCTTGTAATTAGAAAAAATTTATAAAAAGGGCACCGTTGTCCCATCTGCGTTAAACTTATGAGTGAAATGGTCGCTGATCACTATCTGTATCTCAATTTCTAATTTCTAGCCTAATTTCGAAGGCTAGTATAATTTCTAGTCTAATTTCGATTAAAAAAAATTTATCCCCAATAAAAAAAAACACTTCATTCATCGCTTTAGTGTTAGCAATGGTAGACAAAACAATGTTGACGGTGAAAAGTAATACAACGATTAATTAAAGAGTTCCAAAACAAATCAACGTCAAAGGGTTAAGACAAAGCAAAGATTTTACACTCAAGTCTTCCTGTTCATTTTTGTCTGAAAATTATCAAATGTGAAAAGCTTAATTTTTGTTAACAACCTTAAAACTATTTTTTTTTAAAAATTAGATATCACAAAAATCAAACCCCGTTGATTTAAAAAATATATATTTATTCATTCAAATTTAAATGCCTTGAAAATATAAGTTGTTACAAAGGATATGCAGATATATCTGTCCAATTAAAAACTTAAAAGTTTTCATAATATTTTATCCCCACACTATTCTTCTACAACGTATATCAAAAACTTAGAAATGCAAGAATTCATTTTAAAAATATATTCCAAGTTATATGTTTTACATTTTTTAAGTATTACGTCTGAAACGTGTAAAGTAAAAATAGAAAAAGAGAAGAAAATTCATACGCCAAAAAGCATTTCGCTGACATATTTATTCAGTTTTCATAGAAAAGTACAAAATGATTGCCAAGAAAATTCATATTCATATATTCAAATATTATCCATCAAATCTCGCAGCTTTCCTAACGTGATTTTTAGAAATTTCTCGATACTAACGTTTTTGGTACATCAGCTTGGCAATCTATTCTATTCGAATAAAATGTAGGCACCAATGGAATAAAAAGAAATACAAAAGAAAGATTTGGCCTATCTGTATATTCGATTGCAGTGTTCAATTCGGCTAATATATATTCAAATATAAAATATTCAGTGCTTTGAAGAAGAAAAAATGTCGCGGGAAACAATTCTTAAGATTTCTCAAGTTAGCCCCCCCCCCCGAAAAAAATTATATTGCGATGCGTAAAGCATTAAGGACATTCTACACTTTAAGATGTTCCCCAATTTATTGAGATTTATATATAATTTTGAAATTCTTACATTATGGGATCATAAATGTTAAGGACTAAAAAACTGTGTTAAATAACTCAAATGTAAACCTGGTAATTGAAAGAATTAAAACCAGTTTATTACTATAACACCAAAAAACTCAAATTGCATGTCAGTGAGCTCAAATTGCATGTTTGAAAAATGAACACTGCTCAAAATGCGTGCTTAAGAAAATAGAAAAAGCTCGAAATGCGTGTTTAAGAAGATGAACATTGCTCGAAAAGCATGCCTAAAAAAACACAAACAGCTCGAAATATGTGTTATAGAAATTGGAAACAGCTCGAAATAAGGGTTTAAGAAAATGGACACCGCACAAAATTAGTCTCTAAAAAAGTGAACACCGTTCAAAATTAGTGTTTAAAAAATGAAAAATGCTCAAAATGGACATTTAAGAAAATGCTCGTTGCAGTTGATTCAGTTTTTCAAACTTTCCTTACAAAAAATTCTCTTTTTTAAAAGAATAAACTAATAGAATCAAATAAGTTCGCAATGAGGTGACGCTAATTTGTCCAAATCACTTAGTACATTTTTCAAAATACTTTTTTTTTAAAAAAGGTATTAAAAGTCATCAGTTCTTCTTACAAGGTTATAATAATAGTATAAGGTTATAGTGCAATGTTATGATAATCTTCCAAATTTGTCGGTATACGAATTTAGATTTCTTAAAACCACGTAATCGTCTAGTGTTCTGAATACGAAGAGGTGTTTGAAAGTTACAGCAGTAATATACCCATCGAAATCCGAGTCTTTGCCCTGTAATAATTATGCACAGTGTTTAAAACAGTAACGAGAAGTTTCATTTGAGTTGTGTCAATTTTCTTAAACACACATTTTAAGCTGTGCTCAGAATAAAAAGCTTACCTACGGAGTGATGACATTCTTTTTACAAAAATCCCAAATAAAATCTTAAGAAATTCCTAATTTCTCCTCTCCTCAGATGATTAGTTCGAAAGTGATACGATTCGTTCGATCTTATAAACTACATTTCTGATAAGATTTCACAAAAAAAAAAAAGAAAAAAAAATGCGGTTATTACGAAACGCTTTGTATTAGAATTTTCCAAAAATTTGTAACTAACTTTGCTTTTGAATTCGTCATCGACACAACAATATAGTGGGGTAAAAAATCCGAAAACATAAACAAGCCATGCCAAATTATAAGTAATGAAGAGACAAATACCGTTAACTAATTTAACACCCGCTCGCTTAATAAACAATAAAAAGCTTATTAATCAATAAGGCAGAGCTAAACACTAAGAAATCATACACGAAACTGGAAGGCAGACACAATTAAGCTAAAATAAACAAATTTTTTATTTATTTATTATTATTTGTTACCCCTCTCCGTGCCTTTGCGTTATTAGATTAGGAAAAACACGTATTTAGTAGTTCATACTATCAAAATGAAAATTAACTGTAATTAGTATCATTTGTTGCTCAAAATATACCACAATTAATTTTCTCCGATACTAATACTTTTCTCGGGAGGACGTAGAAAGTATCTATATTAAAACTACGCAGTATTGGTGCAATTTTAATGGGTGCCAATTATACTAACATTAACTTCGTAACTGTATTAGAATATTACATTACTGATTTTACTGATTGCATTACTGATTTTTAAATAGTTACTTTATTATTTCACTCATAATCCATATTAATCTTTTATACGTTTTTAAAAAATTGATTCTAAAGAATGGGTAACTATGTTTAAAATTTTCAGAATTCCAGTTCAAATTAATGATTACAAAAATGTATCACATATAAAATGAAGCAAGAAAATAATCAGAGCCCTTTTCTTGGCAAAGGTAAACACATTTCGAACACAATTCTTAATGTCACCAAATAAATAAAAATCTTGCCAATAAAATTATATGACTTTTTCACCGCCTTCATCCTTTTCGCTACAGCGATAGTGTGGAATATTTTTTTAAGCATCATTTTCTAAAACTATAAATATTTATTTCTAGGAAAACATTAAATATACTTTTAAAATGAAAATGGTAGCTTATGTAGCAAAAGAGTCGTGAAAAAAAAACAATTTAGTTTTCTGATGACACTTTTTTGCATGTATAATTACAATTACGTCTTACGTGAAATGAGTTTGGATTTAAGACGTGCAATAGAAAGGGAAACTGTCTCGTTTCAACGTAAATAAAAAGCACTTAAATAAAATACATTTTATGGTGTATTTTTTCGATTGCTTTAAAAAGAATCTGAACATCAGAAAATATTTTTAAAGCCATTAAACGAAGCCATTATGTACTAATGAAATGTGGAAGTAACTGTGCAAAAGCCTTCAAAAAATAATGTGTTATAAGAACATAAAAACGATAAAATACTGGGGTTTGCTACAAAAAATTGCTTATACTATAAAAATTGCTACTTGCCCGATACACCGGACTTGCTTGAGTGATCATTAGTATTTAAAAAAAAGAGTCAGAACTAAAGAATGGTGTAAAAACTAGGGCCTTCTCAAAGAAACAGTAAAAAAAAATTTAAAAAAAAAAGAATCTCTAGAATTCCTTACCTCCCCAGGTGACACTCTAGGATTCCCTATCTCCCCAGGTGACACTCTAGGATTCCCTATCTCCACAGGTGACACTCTAGGATTCCCTATCTCCCCAGGTGACACTCTAGGATTCCCTATCTCCCCAGGTGACACTCTAGGGTTCCCTATCTCCCCAGGCGACACTCTAGGATTCCCTATCTCCCCAGGCGACACTCTAGGATTCCCTCTCTCCCCAGGCGACAGTCTAGGATTCCCTCTCTCCCCAGGCGACACTCTAGGATTCCCTCTCTCCCCAGGCGACACACTAGGATTCCCTCTCTCCCCAGGCGACACTCTAGGATTCCCTCTCTCCCCAGGCGACACTCTTGGATTCCCTATCTTCCCAGGTGACACTCTAGGATTTCCTATCTTCCCAGGTGACACTCTAGGATTTCCTATCTTCCTAGGGACAATCTCTATCTTCCTAGGTTCGCAAAGCAAACGAGTTCAGTGAGCGATGGTGCATTGAATAAAAAAGCCATATTTAATAAATCAAATTTAATAAAAGTGAACAATAAAAGTAAATAATGTGATGGTTTGACATTTGTTAGGCTTCCCAATAAGTCTTCCTTACCAATCCTTTGACTACCACAAAAGTGATACATAAAATTATTAATTACAGGGCCCTCTGTTGATAGGCTAAAATTCGTAACATTCTATATCACTTTGCCCAAACCCAAATAATGAAATTTTCTTTTATTTCAACGGGAAGATTTCCAGATCAACGATATTTTAGCTGGAAATATACATAAATGTTTGGGATTACATACTTCTGCAAAAGATTCAACTTCGTAATTTATCAAGTCGCTCCATATCCGGAAACAAAACTTTGAGATCTACTTCTTCCGGTAGTGGACATCCGTTCTAGGTCTCTCAAATCTTTTGGAAAACATCCGTCTTTGAATTCTTTCACTAGACATTTTTAAGCTTTTATGTAAGATCCCATTCCCATTTTGTAGTTTAAGTTTTCGTGTAAACTTTGAAAAATTTGCACAAATAATTAATTCGTCTGAAATAAGATGAACACAATGTGTGAAATGTTTAATGGTAGTGAAGTGTGGCTTAGGTCATCGTATAACCAATTATATAAGATGCACATATGAAGTTGAAATTATTTTTAATTTCTGAACTTATTCGAAATACACAGTGGATTTACGTAACAAAATGCTTTTCAGTAAAATCTTAAAAATGTTAATATTTTTAACTCTACGAATTTACTTTTCGTTATATTTAATAAAATAGCTAAGAATTTTCATGCAATTTTATAACATAGTTTTCTAGTAATGATATGTTTTCATTTTATAGTCATTCTAATTTCTAAAAATTCTCCGCTAAATGTAAGAAAATGAAGAATATCTACTGCTTCATAAGATGCAGTATATATTTAATTAACAACCAACTATTTTCCAAGATAATGAATAGAAAACCTAAAACATCAAGAGCAAATTAGAAGTGCTTTTAACAGCGAAAAATAAGCTTCATCAACACCACTTCATCAAAATAGCTTTTCATAATATAAACATTGATTATGCATTTAGTGCAACTTCATCGTAAGATTTATAAATACCAAAAAAAGAATTCTATTTTTATACTTTAAAAATATAACTACTATTTAGGGACTATCTATGCAGTAAAAATCGCTATTATTTGATACCGATAAATAGTAGGGGTTTAAGTTTTCGAGATTGTGTTGATTTTTGTCATCAAGTGATTGTTTTACGGCGTATTAAAAAATTATAAATACACTTATGAATAGATGAAATTTCAATCAAACACTTTAAACTTCTTTGTTTTGTTCACTTTAAACATTTTTCCAATGAAAATAATATTTTGAAAAGAAAAACAGTAATTACGTAAATTCTGTCACTACGCTACAGTAAAGAAAACAAATACTTAAAGAAAAGCCCTCAGTAATAGTTGTATGTAAATTTTTCCCACGTCTCAAACTTGAAAGTGAAAGTTGAAAGCAAGAATAAAACATTTCTGCTATTTTGTACAACAAAAACGGAGTCCTGCATTAAAATACATTTTAAAAGAAACTCCAATTGTTCCTGCAATACTTAGGATTCTTTTGTCGCAAATTTCATAACGGTTAACTTTTGCCAAAGAAAATTAATATCCAGAAGGTCTTAGTTTTTAGAGAAGGTCTTAGTTTACATACATTTTGCACCGAAGGGTAATATTGTGGCCAGGGAACTGGTCTCATGTCGGAAAAAACCCGGGTTCGAATCCCAGTCAAAGGCATGGGTGACTTTACCTACTCTCTGTAATATATATCTTTCTTATTGAGGGTAAAACGTTGGCCCACCTAATATGGTGTCCCCTGAAAAAATGGTCAACACATCTTCCCTTCTGATACCCGAATGACTAATATCAATGCTTGAGTGGGCATTGGCGGAAAAAGTATCTTGCTTTTCAGGGGTTGGAAAGAACTTCTGGTATTTACATAAATGACAAAAAGTAGCCCAGTTTCAGAATGTTGCTTACGTGGAGAAGAGATGAAATTCAGCTAGGCGAACCTTTGATTCGATGGAGATACAAATCTGTTTAAATCTATTTTCGATAGGGATTTAAAGATAATCTTCCAATAGAAGAGAATTTTTCATCCTCCATACTAATCCACGGACTACCATTTTGAAAATATATGTCCGGACGGAATATATTTAATCAGCAAGTAAACAATATTTTTGAATAAGTTTAAAATACGCTATATTGAATTTAGTTACCTGATTTTAAAGTATTTACAATTTTTTTTTAAAGCTTAGTAGTTTTTTTGATGGTTAAAACTTTAAAATTACAATACTTGCAACATTCATACTTAAAATCCGGATACTAAACTGAATAGAACACATTGAATAAATAATAAAATAAAAATATTAATTAGTTACTGAATTTCGGAACTATCCTCTTGTCTGCAGAGGACCTTTCGTCGTCATGGAATTGTTCCAGAGGATTAACAAAACAAGCAATTCTACGAATTCTTCCATTTATAAAAATTGCACACCGGTTAATTATAAATTTTATATATTTTAAACTTTTATTTAAATGGTGGTAGTTATAGTTTTTCAAAAATAGAGAAATTTATGTATTAATTTATGTATTTCTCATAGGAAATTCGAAATAAATTTACACTTTTATGCTTGTAACACGAATTTATGTACATAATTTCTTTAAACTACGTCTACGTGCAAAAATATTTTTTTTTCGTGTGTTAACGTTAATCTTCTTTCGGTTTCATTGGATCTGAGAAATTTAGAGTCAACTCT